>NC_056627.2:87065536-87373036 GCF_002870075.4 Lactuca sativa | reverse complement strand
GACGAGTCCAAGGAAAAATGCATCCAACTCGCCGAGTTTGTTCATGCACTCGACGAGTTGGACCCCCAGACAGCATATTTTCGAGTTTTGGTGCTGGAATTGGTCTAGAATCATTACCTTTGACTGTTTTGGGCTTATAAAACTTGTTTTGAATGTGGTAATAATTATGTTAAACCAATTTCAATGCTATAATAAAAGTTTCAAGTTTATATGTGTTCATGTTATTCTTGAAAATTGTTGATTATGAATGATCATGCTTATGAGTTTTGCTAGATCATAGGAATTGCGTGCAAATTGTTTGTTGATATAATTCATGATCTTGTTGAAAATTGTATGGAGTTCATAACTTGTCCTCAAGTTATGAATTTTCAAGAATTTTATGTTTCCTTGATTTATGAGTTAGTTTAGATTGATAATGAAAAAATTATGTTTTAGTTGTTTTCAATCCATATTAGTCTAAAAGAAGTTCATAAAATATGTTTTTGTAACTTGTCTTCAAGTTATGTGAAAAGTCATATTTATGAATCTTAAAAACTCATAAAAGTTTTGTAGGTTACATAAAATGTAAGAGTTTTTTCCATTAAATAGTTTAATGACTCCATAACTTGTCCTCAAGTTATGGATGTTGAAGAGACACTTCTTTAAAGTGTTTTTAAAGAATAAGGGGTTACATTAAAATGAAGAGTCTTCATTTTAATGAACCATTAAACTCATAAGTTATGATTTAAAGAGTCTTGAAATAGTTTCAAAATTTGCCCTCAAGTTTTGGAATTTGAAAAGTTACTCCTCATGTATACTTTAATTCCAAATTGAACATTGAAATTTTAAAAGGTTTAAAATTCAACCCTTATACTATTATTATAATTTTAATTATATAGATATGTATAAGAGGAAGTCAATATTACCGTTAGTAGGCCTCATTCACAAAGCCGGACTATAAGGGGGTATAAGGTTACTGCCTATAAAATCGCAGTTTAATGGGTGTCCACTCTCACCCACCGCTTCCTTGACTGGTGGAGGGTCGTTAGCCGAACAGGTAGGAATGGACTATAATTCTCCCTTCATTAAAAGTATAATGAAAAATACTAAGTAACTAAACACTTATAAATTCCCAATATTAGTTACTTAGGAAAATGTGAAAAGGTGCTAGCCCATAAAATTACACTTTGTACCTTACCAAGTTGTTAGTGGAGCGTGTGTGGTTAACCGGCACACTAACATGGACTAGTAAGAGTGGCAAAGGGTAACTTGGCTTTATTATAGATCGGTGGAGCGTGTGTGGTTAACCGGCACATCGATTAGGTAATATTGTTAAGGGTACCAAGTCAATTTGTATGGTTATTCACACCTTGTTTGTGATCCTCGGCATCCCAGTCACAAATTTGAGAGGGCACAATCGAGATTCAAACATGCCATTGAAAAGTTCAATGTATCTCAAAAGATCTAGGAGTTTCAAAACCAATAAAACCTAATAATAAAATATTTCGTTTTCATGGTGGAAATTGGTAAATCGTCATTTACCTACCTTCAACTATTTTATAATTTGGATTACGGCATCCCTCTTCCTGTTATAAATAGGTTGTTGGGTCCTAGCCTTAATATTTCATATTGGGTGTTATATTAAGGACTTTAAATCAACTAACTTGAATTTCTCCCATTATAGATGTCTAGTTTAGACAGCTATGGTCTTCCCAAATCTTTAGGAGCAAGCTTCCTAATGAAGATGATATCCCAAATGGCAATCAAGGTGAAAGATCAATCCCTTTGTTGGGCATTTGTGGGACGAGAAATCATACTTCACTTCATCCACCTCCTCCAATAAATCTCCCTATCCCACAAGTTTTAAGACTTGATAAGTTCTAAGTCACTCAATCCCTATTGGCAAGCAAAGTCTATATGTGCTTAGATCTTGGGGATTAAGCCACATATTGACAATTCGGGAGAGTCGGGTGTCGAAATCTCGAGGTAGTTGGCTGCTGACTTGGTTCCTCTGTCACTCCCTGATGACAGGTCGTGACAAGACCCTTAATGATCTTACCTATTTGCTTGATGATGCTAAATCAGCAGTGATTTGGAGCATTAGTAAAGCAAATTGGTTGCGAAGCTGCTACATTTACCTGAAACATCTTAAGGATGGTAAAGTCAATAGGTTTGACTCTACTTCAGGTAAAGTCCATTGTCTAACTCTATTAAGTTTCTATTTTGAGATTCTTATTGCATAATGTGACGAGGTCACATGTTGAAGTTTTAAGAATCAAAGAAAAGGTGAAGAAACTTAAAGGAAGTATATGTTGGTTCTGATCACGAAGATGGATTTCGATCGCATGGTTCGGTGATCAAAATTTTGAGTTGTTACTTAAGAGTTATGATATATTGCTTAGGAATAGATAACAACAAGTTTTCCATATAGATTGTAAGGATAAATTTTTCCGCAAAGTTTTAAAATAAAAGAAAAATGGTTTTGATTTTATTTATTTTAAGTATCCTTACAATGGAATTTGTGAAAAATTGTTGATTATATGTTTCCATTAATAAGCAATATGGGTTTGATTCTTTCATTAGTGGAAGTGTCATAATTTACCAAATAAGGAAAGATTCTCATCACCCAAGTTTCAGTTGGATAGAAACTTGGAATCATGCAACTTGTATTGTATGATCATGAGAATTTTTTATGTTTGGGAAATTAAGTCTAATTCCTTGTTCACATGTATATGTGAATCAACAGAAGGACAAAGGGATCGGATACACTTGGGTGTGCACTGATCAGGTCCACCACAAAGTTGATAAGATTATTCACTATGATTTACTAAAGTTTAGTAAATATGGTTATACTTACAAGTTTAAGTATAGTTCTGGATCATTGGAGAAGTTTCAATGATAGACATAATGAGTAAGAAGAATCAAATAAGGCAGAAAGATAAAAGTTTCTCTAATCTGAAGAGATGGGAGAGTACTTGAGTATCTTGTTTTATGATTATCTTAGTGATTATGAAACCATGTCACAATTGATCCTCTAAGGACCCCTTAGTTCATTTTGTTTGGCTAAGGAGAGGAATCGTGAATTGTTGAAATGGTTAGATCAAAAGATAAATTATACTTCGTTCCAAAATTAAATCTTAGAGTCATACTCCAAGATTAAGCCTTGAGTGACATAATCTTAAGAAAGGTTTAAAACACTTGTTAAATGTAGAGTAAAATGTGTTCTTACTCTTGTACATTTGAAATTGGTAAGTTGTGATGTTTTGGATAAAACAAAGACCAACTAAGACCAATTGTGAGAAGTGTTTAACTTGATAAGAATCTGCACTAACTCTTGAATATTTGTTTTTGTCAAGGAATGGTTCTTGACAAAGAGAATCTTATATGTCAAGAGGTCAGTGGGAGTCTTAAAAGGATCTTAAGATAGATTCAAGAACTAATCAAGACTTTTGTTAATCACTAGACCACGACTTGAGGTTTGTAACCTATTGTGTTGACATATTTTGTGCCCATTCCAGTTAAAGTTGGTTTTGCATTGGAGTTCTGAGAGTTCTCAACTGGTTGCATAACAACTTGGAAGCAATGGCAGGCCCTTGTGCTACCAGGTGGCAAGAAATTAAGACTGCACAAGTTCAGTCCATATGAATTTGGATTTGTCATTAACCTTGTTGTGTGATTATGGTTATGTCAAATTCACATGGATAGGAACACATACACCATCAAAATCTAAGTTTCATAAGGTTTCTCTCTGATTCATGAAAATGATAGTGAGGAAACTCTTTCACTAAGTAGATTTAAGTGGATAGCAAGTGTGAAGTTTGCATTCTCATGTCGTTAGTGGAGCGTGTGTGGTTAACCGGCACACTAACTAATGAGAATGGCAAAGGTTTAGACTCACATGTGAGCTATCTAAGGAAAGGTTTAGACTCCAGGTGTATGATTTGATAAAGTCTTATCAAGGCAATCTAGTATCAGAAATCTGACTGATTTCTAGGTACATGTCAAAGCTAGTGGGAGCATAAAGTGTTATGCTAGTTAGATAATAATCATTATGCTAGTGGGATCATGATGATTATGTTGTAATTTAGCAATGTTAATTATAGAAAACAAAAGTTTCAACTCGCTTTGAAAAAGTTGTTTTACTATAATTAAGGGAGAGAAATTTATACTTCATTTTAATTCTACAAGCTTAGATTGAGATTTTAATCAACTTTAGTCAAGAATATATATGAATGTTATGTTGGAATGGTTCAACATAAGGAATTTCTATATATGTTGCTTTCTCAAAATTCGATTATGATTACGGCATCCCTCTTCATATTTCGAATTATGAGAACATGGCAAATAAAAATTTTATAGCATGAATCGTATCCCATATGCTTCGGATATAGGATCGATTGCATGTGTTATAATATCCATCCATTCTAAATTTTCCTAATGCTTAGGGCGTTAAGAAGGGAAAAGGGATTAGAACTGGATATGACTAAGATGATTAAGCAATTGTCTAGAACAATTTGGGGTTTTCCAAAGTTTGGTTACTCATGGACAATTGGAAGTATAGAGTAAGGATCGTATTGACATATTTTGGAAAGAGGAAACTCTTGTTCACAAGTGATGGTCAAGATGGGAATATGGAATTGTTTCCATAGGTGGAAGTTATTCTTTCAATCTGTGTAAGATTAAAGAACTTAATGCAAAGAAGGATGTTCAAAGAAATGTACTTTGAATTTGAGACTTCATCTCCATGGAATTGCTTTCCATTGGAATACTTTGTGATGTTTGTTGCCAAGTCTTTGTGACTTGTGTGAATATCATTACAAGAGGATCATTGCATAGATTACGGTAAATGACAAGAACTTGGTATTCTTACATTTACAATAAGGATTGGGATTGTGAAATGAGAATCATTGATGTCATGTTCAATTGATATACATTTCACAAAGAGATGACCATATGTAAACATAGTGTGCATACTTGGAGTATGGCATCGCTATTATTTAGAGAAACATAGCATGCATTCTTGGAGCATGGCATCACTACTGATTCAATTCAAGTATTAAGTTGATTAATCGAAACATGAATAATGAGTGATCAATATGGTGCTTAGATAAAAGGTGTTTTATTTACGCTCAAAGTGTTGAGGCCATCTAGGACTAGTATTATTTTGTGTTTCACTTTGCATGTTTTGACTTCCAGAATAACTAGGTCATTCTCCCGAATGACCAAGTTATTCAAACCATCCACAGTCGGTCATATGTTGGAAGTAGATATGAATCAAGACTGTCGTGAATTTGGCTTGTATGATTTGTCTAAAGTGCTTTAGACAATGCAATAGTTGCTACAACATTCATGAGTTCTCATAAGGGCTGAGTATTGGATTCAACCCACGCTCATTTGGATTCACTTCATGGATTTTATCATGAGTGAATCATGAGACGATAATATCTTATATTCTTCAAACCTAGAGATATGAGTTGTTGCCTATGAGTTGGTTATACATTGATTGTACGAAAACGCATTGGTAACTCGATGCTATAAAACGTGCCTTTGTGTATGATTCAACAAGTAGTCAGTACAATCATATGAGTCGAAGTTTATCCATTCCTTTTACCCTTAAAGGGATAAAAGCGATATTTGTGGGCAAGTAAGAGCTCGGCCGGGCCTGGACTGATTTGATTTGTTAAATTAGTCAGTCGTCATAAATCAGAAATCGGGAAACAACAAATGGACAGAGAGAATGATTATAATCCATGTCTCAGTCCATATGATATCTAGAATGGAGGAATATATGATCACTTATCTAATGGACAAGTCATTGACAGAGGTCAGAGTTCATCGACAAGGTCAGAGATTGACAAAAGCTTTTGTGAGCTACGATTACTAGTCGGGTTCTGAAGTCATACTTGCAATAATAGTTTTAGACTTATCCAAGTGGGATACTGTTGGATTAATGTCTAAGTCCATAACTATAATTGGTAAGACTTGACCCGACCCGGCATGGTCCATTTGGGTTGCATGGCATCATGCACTTGGATAGACTAAAATGAGAGAAATAACACTTAAGGTTTATTAATATATTATAAGTTCTAATATATTAATAAGATTATTTAATTAGTATTGATCAATAATTAATTTAGAATTAATTATGTGATCAAAAGAAGACTAATTAAATATATGGGTTGATTGTGTAAATCATCCATACTTATATAGTGGGCTAATGCTCCATGGATTATCAAGTTGGGCTAAAACCCATTGGATGCTCCATGGATGATCCATGGTGTATTTGAACCCATGGATCCATGGAAATGGATAGCCATGACAATTAGGGTTTACCCTAATTGTAACACACTATATAATGATCTCTTTCTTGGGAAAATCGGTGACTATGATATGTAAAGAGGGCAAGCCAATTCTTGAAGTGTTCTAATTTCTCTCTAAGTTATTCCAAGTGCTTATGGTGTTGTGTGAACCATTTGAGGTGTCACACTTGGGGCACTAGGCACTCAAGCTTCATGAAGACAAGCACCAACAAAAGGTATGTTATTCTAACTTGTGTTATTCAAAGGTTTGTATGCTAGAATAGAACAATACCTTGGAAAGTTGATATTTGCATGTATAATAGAGAAAACATAGATCCAAGGTATTTAGGGTTGCATGTACACTTAGGAGTGTTAGATTGCTCAAAACCCAACAGTATTGTTATTTAGGTTCATTCCTTGTGAATATTATTCCTGCATTGTGACTAGTCGACTCAGGGGCTACAAAATCTTTTGTATCCCTTGCGCTTAGCAAGAGATTTGATGATGTTCCTAGAGAGTTGGATTATCCACTAGAGGTTGAGATTGTTGATGACTCTCCAGTGCAAGTGTCACGGGTTCACCAGGGATGCATCTTGGAGATATTCAGTGAGCTGCATCGTATTGATTTGGTTCCGATTCCCCTACGGGAGAGCAAGGGCATTATGGAGATGGATTAGTTGAGCCCCAATGGGGCGATGATTGATTGTGGACTTCAGTTAGTACGTATTCAAACCCCAAATGGGGGAGAGTTGGTAATCCACGGTGAGGGTGCTCAGTGTGAACTGACTCTCTGTTCGACATCAAGGGCCAGACATTATCTTTAGTGGAGATGTTTTGGGTTTGTGGCATATGTGACGGATACATGGAAAAAGGTGGAGTTTCGGATTGACTTGGTCCCAGTTTCGGCTCCGCTACCCAAGGACCCTTATCTGTTAGCACCTCCAGAGATGTAAGAATTGTCTATGCAGCTGCAGGAGCTGCTAGACAAGGGATTTAATCGGCCGAGTAGTTCACCGTAGGGAGCGTCGATCTTGTTTGTGAAGAAGAAGGATGGGTTACATTGGATGTGTATTGACTACTGTGAGCTAAATAAGATGATAGAGAAGAACCGTTACCCACTCCCGTTGGATTAGTGTCTAAGTCCATAACTATTTTGGTATGTACTTGACCCGATGGTGCATGGTCCTTTTGGGTTGCCTTCACCAAAGCAACTTGATTGGAGAAATAAATAAAGAGAGAGGTTATTATGATTTATTAATATGTTATAATAATAATATATTAAAGGAGAAATCATATTTGTTTAATTAATATTGGTCAATAATTAATTAAGAATTAATTTTGTGATCAAATGTAATTAATTAAACTAGAGGGGCTGAATTGTAATTCTGTGATAGTTGCAAAATAGGGAAATGGTTATCCTTGTTAAAGGATGGACGAATTCAAGGATAAGGATATCCTTAAAATCGTCCAAGGTCCAAGAGATAAGGATTTTCAAGGCTTATCTTATGGTTGCTTGATGGGCAAGTAACTAGATAAGGATAAGGACTGAAACCCTAATCCCAACCCTATATAAAGACCCCTAAGGCCTTAGGATTTCGTGCACTTGATCCCTAGAGCATCTAAGGATGAATTTCTACATCTTTCCTCTCTCTTTATACCTTCTCCACTTGCTTATGGTGTTTGTAAGCCATTAGAGGAGTGACACTTGTGACTCTAAGCCTTCCAAAGTCAATTCAAGGAGGAATTGGGATTGTTATTGCTACATAACAATCAAGGTAATATCATAAAACTAATTATATGTTAATATCGAATTCCATATGCTAGAATTAGGGTTTATAGTCTTGGATAACAAGCATGTACAATAAAGAAACCTAGATCCAAGCATTAGGGTTTGTATGAGCACATAGGATGTCTTATGACTAAAACCCATCAGTGGTATCAGAGCCTGGTTGGTTTCTATTGTATTGATGCTTGATATGTATGAAAAATTCAATTGTATGAACTTGACATATTAGGGTTTATTGCCAATAAACCCTAGGTGGCTAGGTTTTTTTTCGAGATTAGGGTTTGCAAACCATAATTTGCAAGAGTTTGAATAAGATCTTCAAATCCTTTCCTTAAACCCTTAAATTTCGAAATCTAGGGTTCGCTTTAATCCCTTGATTTTCGAAATTAGCCTCCTCCCCAAGATAAGATCCTAAATTTTAGGGATTTGGATTATCTCATATCTTGTAATTATCCTCTAATTGTTAAATATGGTAATTATAGATTTTGCATTATCCTATCCTTATTTTCGAAATCTATAGAGATAATTAAGGGATTAGGATATCTTAAATGTATAAATGGTAATTATCCTTTATGATTTAATAATTAAATTAATAGTCTAATTCAAGATAATTATTAAATCATGAGTTTTAATATTTAATTTTTTTAATTTAAATGTCATAAATTCGAAAATTTTAAGAAAGATTAAAACTAAATTGTTTTGAAAAGTTTCAAAACTTGCCCTCAAGTTTTGGAACTTAAATTTTGATTAAATGGTTTAATTTTGATGTATACTTAAATTCTAAACCCTAATGTGTTGAAATGTTTCAAAACTTACCCTCAAGTTTTGGAATTTAAAAGTTGATTAAAAGTTTAATTAGGAATGTTAAATTCTAAAACCTTATTATAGTTTTGAAAAAGTTCAAATCACACCCTTATGGTTTTATTAATTAATTAAGGTGTATAATTAAAAGAGGTTTAATAAATCCATAAAGTTTTTGGTTTAAAATTTAATTGAATTAAAAGTATAATTGTTAAATTTGACCACCTAATATTTTAAAAGTGTAAAATACACCCTATACTATATATAACATTAAAAGTCTAACACTATATATATGTATGAGTAAAAGTCAGTCTTACCGTTAGTAGGCCTCATTCACGAAGCTAGTCTATAAGGGGTGTTTAAGGAAATTGTCTATAAAATGGCGATTGAATGGGTATCCACTCTTACCCACCGCACTCTTAACTAGTGGAGGGTCGTTAGCCGAATGGGTAGGATGGGACAAAACCTTCCATTATAAGTATAATGAATTACTAAAGTAACTAAATGTTTTCATAAAAAATTCCCAATCTTAGTTACTTAGGCAAAAGTGAATTGATGCAATTCCATGAAATTACACTTTTTGCCCTTGCGAAGACGTTAGTGGAGCGTGTGTGGTTTACCGACACATTAAATGGTTCTAAGCAAAGGTAGCAAAGGGTGACTCAATGTTTATCATAGTTCGGTGGAGCGTGTGTGGTGTACCGGCACATCGAATAGGTGACTGTAACATGTGAGGGCACCATGTAAGTTTCCATGGTTATTCACACCCGCTTTGTGATCCTCGGCATCCCAGTCACAAACAAGAGGGGCATATCGAGATTTAAACATGCCATTGAAAGTTCAATGAATCTCAAAGGATCTAGGAGTTTTCATAGATTTAAAACTTCAATTCTTTTTCGTTTTTCGTGGTGGAAATTAGTGAATCGTCATTCACTTACCTTCAAATATTTTGCAATTAGGGTTACGGCATCCCTCTCCCGAGTTGTAGAATATTGTGTTGGGTCCTAGCCTTAGTATCTCATTTGGGTGATTTACTAAGGACTCAATCAATCAACTAACTTGACTTTATTTTCTCCCGTATTGTAGATGTCAAAGTTTGACAACTATGGTCTTCTCAAATCCCGTGGAACAAGCATTCCACATGAAGATGATATTCCACGATTCGATCGAGGAACAAGAGATCATACTTCACTTCCTCCTCCTCCTCCTCCAATCATTCTCTCTAACCCACAAGTTCAAAGGCTTGAAAAGTTCAAGATCACTCAAGCCCTTTTGGCAAGTAAACATAAAGAAGGAAAGCCGGTGTGTGCACACGTCCTAGGGATAAAGTCACACATTGATAGGTTAAGAATGTTGGGATCCGTTGTCTGTGAGGAAATGGCTGTTGATTGGGTTCTTCAGTCACTTCCTAACTCGTATAGTGAGTTCGTAAGAGAGTACTATATGATGAACCACGACATGACCCTTATAGATCTCACATATATGCTTATTGCTGCTGAATCAGCAATGGTTTGGCGCAATAGAAAAGCAAAGTTGATTGGTGAATCTGCCTTCAAGACCTCTATGGATATAGATAATGGCAACGAAAGACATGCTATGATCAAAAAGTTTGATCATAAGAGAAAGGCAATGTCTGAAGCAGTTCCATGTCATGTTCCAAAAGAGTCAATTTGCTTTTATTGCCAAGAGAAAGGGCATTGGAGACGAAGCTGCCCCATTTACCTAAGAGATCTAAGAGATGGGAGAGTCGAAACGTATGGCTCTAATATAGGTAAAATCCATTAACTAACTCTTTTAAGCTTCTATTCTATATTCTTAATACATAATGTGAAAAGATTACAATTGATGTTTTAGAGGATCGAAGAAAAGAAAGGAAGCTTAAGGGAAGAAGTGAGCAGAATCTAACCGTGAAGGAATGGATTTCGATCGCATTTCTCAAAGATTAGATTCTTGAGCTACTACTTAGAGTTAGAATTAGATTGCTAAGAAAGATGTATTAGCATAGTTTTTCAATGAATTGCATTGTAAGGACAAATTTTTCCGCAATAAAATAAAATTTGATTTTATATTATTTATTTATCCTTGCAATGGCGTATATGAAAAAATTGATGTCTGAATGTTTCTGTTATTAGCAATAATGGATTTGGTTCTTATATATGTTATTTATGGAAAGTCGAGAATTTACCAAATAGGGAGAGTTTCTCATCGCCCAAGTTTCAATTGGACATAAATTTGGAATCACGCAACTTGGTTGCATGATGAATGAGAAATTTCATATTTGGTAATTAGACTAATTCATTGACAAAGTGTCAAGTGAAGGACTAGGAGATCGAGCACACAAAGTTGCGTGTTGATCAAGTCCACCACAAGAATCACAATGATATTCGTCATGATTTACTAAAGGTTTAGTAAATATGATTATACTTACAAGATTAAGTGTAATTCGGAATTGATTAAAAAGGTTTAAATCAATAGCAAAACGAATAAGAAGAATCATGTAGGCAGAAAGATCAAAGTTTCTCCATTCTAAGAAGAATGGAGAGTAGCTTTTATGCTTTATGATAGGTCTTAATGATTAAGAACCATATCTCAATTGATCCTCTAAGTGAGTCTTAGCACAATTGTATGTCTAAGAAGAGGAATCAAGAATTGAAGAAATGGTTAAATCAAAAGGTCAATCGTACTTCGTTCCAATAACAAGTCTTAGAGTTAAGATTGTGACAATGAGTGAAAAGTATTAAAGGTTTATAACATTCATCAAATGTGGAAAGTTGTGATGTCTTGGATAAGACAAAGACCAACTAGGACCAATTTATGAAGAGTTTTGATAAAAGCTACACTAACTCTTGAATGTTTGGTTGTCAAGAAATGGTTATTGACAAGAGAATCTTATATGTCAAGGAGTCAGTGGGAGTCTTAATGGTTTTGAAAGATTTCAAGAACAAATCAAATAAACCTTATCGATCATCACTAGCACACGAGTTGAGGTTTATAACCTATCGTGTTGACATTATTTTGTTTCTGTGCCATTCCACTTGAGTTAATTATGCATGTGAGTTCTATGAGTTCTCATTTTGAATGCATAAAAGGTAAGGACCTTGATCAATGGAAAGTACATTGATAAGAAAAGGTGAGCTGCTTAACTACTTGGAAGACATAGTGGGCAGCTGTGCTACCATAAGGGCAAGAAATCGAGATCAAGAAAGTTCGATCCATATGAGTTTGAATTTGTCGTAAACTTTGGTTTTAACAAATTCACATGGATAGGAACAAATACACCGTTTAAATCTAAGTGTCATAAGATTTCCTCCTTCATGAAAATGATTGTGAGGAAATGCTTTCACTAAGAAAGATTTAAGAAGATAGTGATTGTAAAATTGCATTCTCGAATTCGATTATGGTTACGGTATCCCTTTCCATAATTTGAATTGTGAGGTTTGGCAATTAGTCTTAAGTGTTTAGACACACATATGAACTATCGAAGGCAAAGGTGTATAAGTTCAAGAAACCTTGATAAAAGATTATCAAAGCACTAAGTATTAGAAACATGAACTTAAGAAATTCAATAAGTATTGTTTTTCTGAAAGTTAAGTTGTTTCTGAATACATGTCGAAGCTAGTGGGAGCATAAGTGTTATGTTTATAATAATCATCATGATAGTGGGAGCATAAAAGTTATGATTATATGATTATTAAGGCACCTATTGCAAGTTGGCAATATTAATTATAGAAAACAAGAGTTATACCTTGCAAAGTCGTAAGGGTTGTAATGTTGTTTTGCTATAATTAAGAGAGAGAATATTATGCTTCATTTCAAATCTAAAGGATTAGGTTGAGAAATGTTAATAAATTTAGTCAAAGGTAAATACTGTGTTCTTAAAATTTCGATTATGATTACGGCATTCCTCTTCACAATTCGAATTTTGAGAACATAGCAAATAAAACATTATGCGTCGTGTCCCATACGCTTCGAGTATAGGATCGATTGCAAATGCTTTAATGTTTGACCATTCTAAAATTTTCCAAATGTCTAGCGCATTTAGAGGGAAAAAGGACTAGAATCGGTTTAGACTAAAATAATTAAACAACTATCAAAGGACAATCCAAGTTCGACGAGGATTGGTTGCTTGTGAGTAGTTGGAAGTATAGTATTGGAAGATATGGAAATGTTTTCATATTGGATGGACCATATCGACATTATTAGGAATAGATAAGATTCTATTAAGAATAAGTTGTCATATGGAAAATATAGAAATGTATCCACATTGGGAATTGAATATTGATAATCTATGACTAGATTAGAAACTTTTATGCAAAAGGATGTTCAAAGGAATGTACTTTGAGTGAGAGACATCATATCTAAGGAATTGTCTTGTAACAATTTCCGATAAAAGACTTTGTAATATCATTGGCAATAGCCTTTGTGACTTTTGTGCAGTGACATTACGAAAGTATAAGTTGCATAGAATGTTAGAATCTAGCATATTCTATAAGTAGCAAGAATTTGATATTCTTTCACTTATGAAAAGGATTTGGAGTTGTGAAATGAGAATGATTGGAAATGTGTTCAATGTGATCTATTTCACAAAGTAAGAACCATAGGTAAACATTGTGTGCATGCTAGGAGCATGGGACAAGTGTTGTAATTCAAGTAAGAAGTTGATTACCCGAAACGACAAATAATGAGTAATCAATATGGTGATAAATAAAAGGCATTTTATTTATACTCAAAGGTTTGAGGCCATATGTGATTAGTATTATTCTTGTGTTTCACATTTTCATGTTTTGACTTCCTGAATAATTGAGTTTATTAAGAATAATCGAATTATTCGAACGGGCCACAGTCGTTCATATGTTTGAAGTAGATATGAATGAAGACTGTCGTGAATTGGTGTGTGGATTGTCTAAAGAGCATTAGACATAAGAAAATGTTTGCTGCAACGTTCATGAGTGCTTATGAATGTGATTTGAGCATTGGATTAAACCCACGCTCACTTGGATCACTCCATGAATTGTATCACGAGTGATTGGTGAGACGATAACATCTTTTATTCTTGAAACCGAGATGTGTGAGTTATATCTTGCAAATCGGTTGCACATTGATAATATTTAAACGCACTAGTAACTTGGTGTTATAAAACATATTGTTGTGTGTAATTCGGTAAGTGAGTGCAAGCAAACATTGTATCAAAGTTTATCCGTTCCTTTTATCCAAAGAAGGATAAAAGCGATATCTTTGGGCCCCTCGATGATTTAGTGATGACAAACGTAAATGCTCGGCTGAGCTAGGGCTAATTTGATTTGTTCAATTAGTCAGTCGTCATAAATCGGGAATCGAGATATAGTACAAAGATAATGATTTGAAATCATATCTCATATGATATCTAGAATGGAGGAATATATGATCCCTTATCAAAGGACACGCGTATCTGATAGGATCAGAGTTGACAACGGCTTTGGAAAGCTACGATTGCAGATTAGGATCTGAAGTCATACGCATAATGGTTATTAGACTTATCCAAGTGGGAGACTGTTGGATTAGTGTCTAAGTCCATAACTATTTTGGTATGTACTTGACCCGATGGTGCATGGTCCTTTTGGGTTGCCTTCACCAAAGCAACTTGATTGGAGAAATAAATAAAGAGAGAGGTTATTATGATTTATTAATATGTTATAATAATAATATATTAAAGGAGAAATCATATTTGTTTAATTAATATTGGTCAATAATTAATTAAGAATTAATTTTGTGATCAAATGTAATTAATTAAACTAGAGGGGCTGAATTGTAATTATGTGATAGTTGCAAAATAGGGAAATGGTTATCCTTGTTAAAGGATGGACAAATTCAAGGATAACGATATCCTTAAAATCGTCCAAGGTCCAAGAGATAGGGATTTTCAAGGCTTATCTTATGGTTGCTTGATGGGCAAGTAACTAGATAAGGATAAGGACTGAAACCCTAATCCCAACCCTATATAAAGGCCCCTAAGGCCTTAGGATTTCGTGCACTTGATCCCTAGAGCATCTAAGGACGAATTTCTACCTCTCTCCTCTCTCTTTATACCTTCTCCACTTGCTTATGGTGTTTGTAAGCCATTAGAGGAGTGACACTTGTGACTATAAGCCTTCCAAAGTCAATTCAAGGAGGAATTGGGATTGTTATTGCTACATAACAATCAAGGTAATATCACAAAACTAATTATATGTTAATATCGAATTCCATATGCTAGAATTAGGGTTTATAGTCTTGGATAACAAGCATGTACAATAGAGAAACCTAGATCCAAGCATTAGGGTTTGTATGAGCACATAGGATGTCTTATGACTAAAACCCATCACAAGGATGAACGATTTGTTTGACCAGCTTCAAGGTGCATATTGGTTTTCCAAGATCGATCTACGTTCGGGATATCATCAGATGAGGTTTAGAGAGGAAAATATGCAGAAGACGGCCGTCCAGACTCGTTAGGGTCATTACGAGTTCGTGGTGATGCACTTCGGGTTCACCAATGCTCCAGCCGCATTCATGGACCTGATGAATCACGTATGCAGGCCTATGTTTGTTCAGTATGTGGTTGTCTTTATTCATGACATCCTGGTCTATTCCAATACCCAGGATCTGCATATGGAGCATTTGAAGGAGGTATTGGAGACTCTAAGGAGGGAGAGATTATATGCGAAGTTCTCCAAGTGTGAGTTCTGGTTACATGAGATGCAGTTTCTAGGGCACCTTGTCACCAGAAACGGTATTTGGGTCGATTTGGCCAAAGTCGAGGCAGTGATGAGATAGGAGGTTCCGAGGTCTCCATCTAAGATTGGGAGTTTCCTTGGATTGGTAGGCTACTATTGAAGATTCATTCAGTATTTCTCCAAGATAGTGGTTTTTCTGACTCGTTTGACGAAGAAGACTGTCACTTTTCGCTGGGAGTCTGAGCAGCAGGCAGCTTTTGAGATCCTGAGGCAGAGATTGTGTGAGGTGTCGATTTTGACCCTGCTTGAGGGTGTCAAGGATTTTGTGGTTTATTGTGAGGCTTTGACCACGAGTTTGGGTTAAATTCTAATGCAACGGTGTCGTGTTATTGCTTATGCTTCGAGGTAGCTAAAGCCTCATGAGGCGAACTATCCTACATATGATTTGGAGTTGGGGAGGTGGTGTTTCCCCTCAAGATTTGGCGACATTACCTCTATGGGGTCCATTTTACTATCTACACGAATCACAAGAGATTGAGGTATTTGATGGATCAACCGAATCTGAACATGAGGCAGCATAGGTGGTTGGATGTGGTGAAGGATTATGATTGTGAGATCCTTTATCATCTGGCGAAGGCCAACGTGGTGGCCGATGCTCTCAGCAGCAAGGCGGTTGCGGCTCTAATCCAGGATTTATGTTTGAGGATGATAGTGATAACTCCACTCTTGGAGCAGATCCGAGAGGCTCGGGTTGAGGCTATGAAGGAAGAACACCAAAAGAGTGATCGCATTATGGTTCAGGTGGCTTACTTTGATTATGATAGCCAAGGGTTATTAACTCTCCATTAGAGGGTGTGGGTTCCTTACTGGGGAGGTGTGCGGCAGGTTCTGATGGAGGAGGCGCACAAGTTGAGATTCTCTATTCATCCCGAAGCGACAAATATGTATAGAGATCTCTGTGCCAATTATTGGTGGTCATGAATGAAGCGGGATATAGCTTGGTATATGGAGAGGTGCCCGACTTGTAGGAAAGACAAGACCGAGCATCAACGATCTCATGGCAAGATGCAACCGTTAGACATTCCTGTTTGGAAATGGGAAGAGATTACCATGGATTCCATCACGAAATTGCCGCAGACAGCGCGCAGAGTGGATTCGACATGGGTCGTCGTGGATTGATTGACCAAGAGAATGTATTTCATTCCGATTCAGGAGAGTATCTTTGCGGGGAGGTTGGTTGACATCTACATCAGGGAGATTGTGGCACTGAATGGGGTGCCGGTTTCAGTGGTTTCAGACAGGGATATCCGATTTACTTCTAGATTATAGATGAAATTCCACGAGGATTTGGGTATTCGTCTGCACTTTAGCATGACTTTTCACCCACATATGGATGGTCAGAGTGAATGGACCATCCAAAAATTGTTGGATATGCTACAGACATGTGTTCTAGATTTCAGTGGTAGTTGGGATACATATCTTCTGTTAGGGGAATTTTCGTATAACAATAATTATCATGCCAACATCAATCGACCTCCTTTTGAGATGCTCTATAGGAGGAAGTGTAGGACCCCGAAATGTTGGGGTGAGGTTGGTCAGTGGGTCATGGGAGTACCGAGGTGGTACACAAGACGACCGAGTTGATTCAACAAGTTCAGGGTAGACTTCAGATAACACAGAGTCAGCAGAAGAGCTATGCTGAAAAGCGCCGATGTGACTTGGAGTTCTAGGTTGGGGATAACATTCTCCTAAAGGTGGTTCCTTGGAAATGTGACATCTGATTTAGGAAGAGGGGCAAGTTGGGCCCCAGGTATATTGATCCTTTCAAGGTTTTGGCCCGGGTGGGTTGGGTTGCATATCATTTGGTCAGAGTGAACGGACCATCCAAAAATTGGAGGATATGTTGCGTACATGCGGTCTATATTTTGGTGGTAGTTGGGATACGTATCTTCTGTTAGGGGAATTTTCGTATAACAACAGTTATCATCCCAACATCGATCGAACTCCTTTTAAGATGCTCTATAGGAGGAAGTGTAGGACCCCGATATGTTGGGGTGAGGTCAGTCAGCGGGTCATGGGAGTACCGAGATGGTACTCAAGACGACCGAGTTTATTCAGCAAGTTCAGGGTAGACTTCAGACAACACAGATTCAGCAGAAGAGCTATGTTGAAAAGCGCCGACGTGACTTGGAGTTCCAGGTTGGGGATAAGGTTCTCCTGAAGGTGTCGAATTGGCAAGGTGTCATCCGATTTAGGAAGAAGGACAAGTTGGGCCTCGGGTACATTGATCATTTCAAGGTTTTGGCCCGGGTGGGCCAGGTTGCCTGTCATTTGAATCTCCTGGAGGAACTCAGACAGATTAATAGCTTATTTCATGTCTCTCAGCTGCGAAAATGTTTGGTTGATGATTCCGCAGTGGTCCCATTAAAGGATATTCAAGTGGATGATCGCTTGAATTATATCGAGAGACCGGTGGTGATTCTTGACAGGAAGACGAAAACCTTGAGGAACAAGGTTGTTGACTTGGTGAAGGTGTAGTGGCAGCACCGTAAGGGTTCTGGGTGGAGTTGGGAGCCTGAGGAAGAGATGAGGGATCACTACCTAGAGTTATTTCTGACACCAGACTTCGAGGACGAAGTCTGATTCGAGTATGGGAGAATTGTAATGCCCGAGTCGCCATGTATGAACCTTAAACATTATTTCAATTAATCAAGGACTAGCTGAGAGTATGTTGGGCATATACAAGGTACGCACGACGTACTCCCTTTGCATACACGTTTCAGGATGATCCCTATGTATGTTGGGCATACTCAAGCCATAGGCAAACCTTAATTTTTAAGGTTTGCACCCCATTTAAGCTCATTAAGTCATTCAAGTTCATCACCTTATTAGCCTCCTTTGCCTCTGGAGTCATATCTCGAAACTCTAATCCATTTTCCCTAAAGTTTGAGCTTGTGTGTGTGTTGTGGGTGTGTGTGGTGCATAGAGAAGAAGAAGAAGATTTGTGAAGAAGCATTGGATCAGAAAGAGCTTGTGGGTCTAGAGGTTTCTCATCATTTATAGCTTATTGGAGGTAAAAGCTTCTACCTTGATGATTCCATGTGTTAGTTTGTGGTTTAGGGCTTATTTCATCATGAAATGGTCTTTAAGGTATTTCTTGAATGCATGAGCTACTCCAGAAGGTTATAATGTTATATCCTAGTATTTCTAATGCCTTTTGAGCATAAAAATGGAGTCTTGATGGATTAAGTTCAATTGAAGGTGGTTTCATGAAGATAATGTGGTTTAATCCAAGATTTGCCCCATTATAACATGCAAAAGCATAAAGTTGGCAACTTTATGGCTTAGTTCACTTTAATAAGCCTAGATCTAAAATTGGACGTTGGGTCTTAACTGATTAAGAGCTTAGAATGAGGTTTTGGCCAGTTGCAGCGTACGTCGGGCGTACCTTGCGGTACGATGCGCGTACGCGTTTGAAGTTTCGATAATGTGAGGGTATGAGTACGTCGGACATACTGATTGGTACGCTGAGAGAACTCATAAAAGTGGGCCTTGGGCTTGTTTCAGGCTATGTGTGGGACCTAGGGACTTTGGGCATTTTTTGGGCCGTGAGTTTATCTGTGATGGGCATTTAGACTTGCATCCATTTTTGACATGGCATAGCTTTTGGACCTTGGGACTAATTTTATGTGGGACTTGGTGGGTTAAGCCCAATAATGCAAGGATTAAGTAGCTTTTTCCCTTAAAGATAAGATTTAGGGTTTAGACCCTCGTGGTGCGCTATTGACCTGAATTCTAATTAGGGTTTATTTTTACTTGTGATTTAGAGTGAGAGGATTTTGCGAGTCATCAGCTTGAGTGTGATTTGATAGCTTCAGTCTGGGTGAGTTTCCGTCACTGTATTTATAGGTCGAAGGCACCAAAGTCGGCCTACTAGTTTATGCTTGTACTATGATGATTGTCTTCGTGATAATTGGCTGTTATGCTTGTATTTGCTTGATGTCTCTGTGACTCTCTTGTTATGATATTATGTGTAGTGGTAGTGGTGAAATAGATCACATAACGGTTGAAAGAGACCGAAGGGGTTGAAATATACCTAGTACCAATTAAAAGAGACCGAAGGAGTTGAAATATACCCAATACCGGTTGAAAGAGACAGAAAGGGGTTGAAAGCACCCGAATATGCTTGACTATTATGTATATATGGTATGGGGTATTTTGGGGAAACTCACTAAGCTTTGTGCTTACGATTTTCAGTTTATATTTTAGGTACTTCCAGCTTGAAAGGGAAAGGCTCTGCCTGATTGCACTACATTCACCTATGTTTTTCCGCATCACGTGATTTTGGGATTTTGTACTTTGATAATATTTTATTATGATATACCATTGACTGCCTTGATATGATTATCGTATGATCATAATGAATTTTAAAAATAAAAAATTTATTTGAGTTTTTGGGATGTTACGGTCTTTAAATTGATTACTACTATTTTACATGTTTAAATAACACTATAGATTTTACTAACACTAAAGTGATGAAAAAATAAAAAATAATATTTCGATAATAGAAATTCTAAAATAATTTCTAGCACACTAACCCCTCAATATTCATCTTCTTAAATGTGGAATAACCGTATGTACATTCATTTATTTTACAATTGGTTTTTACTATAAAAATTATTACAATATTTTTGAATGTCATATAACAATGTTAATTACATGATTGTTTTTGTTTCTCTTTTAAACTATGTTCTTATATATATATTAAAGGGGAGCACTTCTTAGGAATAGTGTCTAACCAGGGTGTGTTTAATTCCTTAACCATGGTCACGCTTCATCTGGATCCTTCCTTGGATTTCTGTAATTCGATCATCACCGACTTCCTTCCTCTTATCTCTTATCTCCACCCAATTTCTTCACTTCTGCATCTTATGAAGAATTTATTCTCTCACCTACCTCCCCTCTCCCCTTCTATTGAACATGGTGGTGTCAAATTTCATTGCCTTTGATCACGTCGCTGCCACCGTGAAGCAAAATCGAGAAGATTCATCACACGTATAGGTCATCCTACGGCGTTTCCGACACGCCACTGTCGTCTCCAGCATTTTCGACACGCCAACACCAGCTCCACCACATCCTCATCAAATGATCTACGATCGCGTTGGCAAAAAAATCAAATAGAAGCTCAAGCGACTCGAATACTCCGACCCTAGGTTCCTCAAACACAACTCCCCTAATCGATCACATGTCTATCCTACGAGACGGCTACTGTTGGGGTGTGGATCGATTCACGGTAACAGTTTGAGATGGAAGAGAACAACCGCATCACTCGACCATGGTCCATCAGTGGTGACATCGCCGTCTACTTGACCATTATCGATCATCGACACAGTCTGACCTGTTTCTATAAAGGTACTTCCTAATGGAAAAGAATAATTCTCAGATGTCCATGTCACTTCAATTTTCACCGCCTCAACCCCTTTTTTAACCTATTTCTCCATTGAACAGCAACAACCTGTACGAGTAGGTAGTAATCGGAACTCAAGAAGGCAGACAGTAGGTCTGGATTACAACAGGTGAAGCGGCAGCCTAACATAAATCAGGTACTTTATATATACCTACATTTCTAGGGTTTATGAATTATTCAAATCTTGTGTTTTTGCATATTCAACACCACCGAAATTGTTGCAGTATCCTTATGTTCCTGTCAATTCAGGAACAAAAACAAAAAAAAAAAAAACTAAGAATGTGTGTATGATTAGGAATGGGAGAGGGTCTGCTTCTCTTGCAACTCCGCTCCTGGTCATATGGTGGTTTTCTACAAAGTCAACATCAGTCAATTTATAGACATGTTCATGTTATCATGTTTCTATATGTGATAACGATATCGAAAGGTGTTATATTTAGAAGATTACAAGAATTATTTGTTTCTGAATGAGCAATGGGTGGAGGGCAACATAAACAGAAGATTGTTATAAAAAACTGTTTTATTACCTAAAAAGTCTCTCAAGATTTCATATATTGGGATTGAACTAAAGCGTTTATTCTTTGTTTTCAGGGGTGCAATTGAAGAGCTGGAATCAGAGCTTAGATGATCTACTTCCAATTCAAATCTCTCCTCCATGGTAAACAATTCTTATCGGATTTTTAACCTATAATGATGATATACTTGGATATTTTACACATAATGGTAATCTAATTATTGTTTGCTACCCATAATAACACTATACTTATATTTTGATTTCAATCTTGCTTGCTCATGTGGATGGAAGCCAATTGTAGGCCAGTGATAAGGTAAACTGTTTCTAAAACCCAGTTGTAGGCCAGTGATAAGGTAAACTGTTTACTTTTAATGTTACTCTGTCTATATGGAATTAGAGATATATAGGTATGTTGATTAAAATATGTATTTATTATCAAATCATAGAATCTGATGCATTTCTTCTCTGATTGAAGGTATAGTTGGACATATTATTATGGGCATACCAAAGCTCACTGAGACAGATTAAAGCACAAACTAACAAGAGTTGGAAATACTTTGAGAGCATTAATAAATACAAATGTATCTCCACTGCCTAAATGAAACGAAACTGTTACATATTGAACATTAAGAAAACAAGAAATTTGAAGTATTCTCTCCAATTGATTTTGTTGATGTTGGTTTATTGGTGAGCCTTGGGTATAAGAGTATTGTTTTTTCTGCAAAGTTGCATACTTTTTTTAGTTTTTTTAGGATTTGGACAGATTTACCCTTTTCACTTGCTTTTGTCCCATTTTTTACTTTTTGGATGGCTGGGATATTTTGTGTTGGAAAAGCAGGTCAAAACTAAAATCAGATGGAAGTAAGGATCCTTTTGCCCTAAATATATGACTTAATCTTTTGCAGGGAGGAACCCCAGGTGTTGGGAATAGTTCCGGTTTCCCGGCCATTTTGTGTTCAAATCCGTTTTAAGGTGCAATTTTTGTTTTTTAAAACAAATATATATAAAAACAAACTTTTTACATCCTATAATGAAAATGAATATGTAAAAAATAGGAATTTAATTTTTTTAAAGTCATTCTTAAAATGTAAAGTTATTTTGTTCATATTTCAATTTTGTTGAAAGACCTATCGCACCTAGTTCAAATTACATGATTGTTTTTGTTTCTCTTTTAAATCATAACATTCTAACACATTTACAAATAGAAATTATCCATTGGATATTCAAACCACTATGCTTTCGTAGTTTCAACCAATCATTAGGCTGGACGGAGTGAAGCGGGAAGGGTGTGCGGGAGCCATTCCCGCTCGGAGGAACACCACATCGGCGGTGCGAGATAGGAGGCGTGGGGAGGAGGTGAGGGGAGGGGTTGCCGTACTCTCTCTCTTCTTGTGATTGGCTGGATTTTTTTTTTAGTTTGTAGGTTCTAATCGAGGAAGAAGGAAGACAGATGAGAAGTTTCTGGAAATGGCATATATGGCAGAATACACCCCGACTTTGAATTCACTTCACAAAAATAGTTTTCGAAAATTACAAAATAGACACTATACTTTTATATTCTAATTATCATTAAAATCAATTAATTTTATTTTAAAAGAATCAAAAGAAAGTAACGGGAGTTTTCCATAGAGGTGGCAATCGTGTTGTGCCGTGTCGGGTTCGTGTCATGTCGAAACACTAAACGGGTTGAAAGTGCTTGACCCTAACCCAACCCACTTAATTAACGTGTCGTGTCGTGTCAATCCGTTTATTTTCGTGTCGGGTTTCGGGTTAGGGCTATACCTTGAAATATGTCGTGTCTTGTGAGGTTAAAAGATTGAGCATGTTGAAAGAGTAGGAGTTTGGTAGGTGGAAATGAAAAACTAATTGTTTTGAGGCAGAATAGATTAAGCCATAGCAAGTTTAGAAGGCAAAATTAAAAGAGTGAGAGTTGGGGAGGCGGATGACAATGTCATGAGGATGTAAGAGTGGTGAAAGAGACTGTGTAGTTTGGGAGAGAATGGAAAAACTAAAATGAAATTTTGATCTAGATGGCTAAGTCATTTCAACATTACAAAGCAACTCAATTCGAATGTTTTCTTTTACTTATGCTTTTGGTTTTGTATATTTCTAGTTTGTTTAAATAATTCAAAAAACTTGCACATAAATAAACGGGTCATTTTTTAGTCATATTCGAGTTGAAATTCTCAACCCTAACCTTACCCATTTAATTTTCGTATCGTGTCGTATCAACCCGTTTATTTAAACGGGTTGAAATATCTTACCTAAACCCGTTTATTTTGTGTCGGGTTCGTATCGAGTTTCGTGTCGTGTCAATTTTTGTCACCTCTAGTTTTCCACACATTCCTTGACTTTTGGTGAAGAAAAGAAAAGTAAAAGAAAGGGCATTATGGCCCACAAAAAATGGGGGCGAGTTTTCCATCGCGTTTTTCCGGCTTATATCATTATGAACTTATGACAAAACATTTATATTTATAAATTATTAAATTTTCTATTATCATTGCTCAATAATTACTTTATAATTCAATTAAAATTATTTTTACTTTATTTCATCCTTAATATCTACATCTTATAATCTATTTTTTTTAATATCACATAAGATAAGAAGGTTTATAAAATAATATCTA
Organism: Lactuca sativa; assembly: GCF_002870075.4. NCBI lineage: Eukaryota > Viridiplantae > Streptophyta > Magnoliopsida > Asterales > Asteraceae > Lactuca > Lactuca sativa. The sequence continues at coordinate 87,348,871 of NC_056627.2, read as the reverse complement.
ACATAATATTGTTTCTAACCGAAGGATTTGTAGATTCTATCTCCTTTTCAAATCAAACACCAAATATTTTTTGGATTCTAGATTCAAATCCGTGAAAAACCTTAAATAGCGATTAATCGGAGATTTAAAACTAACACTGATCTTATAAAACTAACCCGTTGAAATTATTTTCGTTTCTGAATCGTGATCTTATCATATCCATTGAGTGCGGAAACCTAGGTTGCGTGCGTCAATACCCATACCCACTACCGCTTTCTTTATGTTTGAGCATTTTCTACTTTTGATCCTCAACCGACTCCAGTTTTCTTGATTTGGGGGCCAAGTTCCTCCGGCGATTAGATTTGTGGCTTGATGGGGCGCCATGAAGACGAAAGATTGCTCTTAGAAGGCAGACTTGTAGAGGTAATACTCATTATATCTTTTATTGATCAATTCAGTTTCTTCATGTTTACTCAGAACAATCAAACATCTTTAAGTTGTTCGAGGTAAATTTGTATTGGGGTTTTCGGAGTTTGGTGTGAGCAATTCGGTGCTATTACCTTTTGCTGCTTCGTTTTCATCATTAGAGCTTTGATTTTATCAAAAGATTTTTTGATTGTTAAGTCATGAACTTTGGATTGCTAGTAATTTTAAACTAATTTATATGATCCGTTCTGTTTCCGTAACTTTATCTGACTAGTTTCTTGGTTTCTTGATTATCATGGATTTTATCACAAGTTTTCCAATATTACATTCTTGAGTATCATTTCTGCAATAAGCTTTAACTGATTAGTTTTCGATAGAAAGACTTATTATCTGCTATCTGTAATCTAATTTGAAAACAAAAACAAACGCCTTTAATCTTGGGTACACGCGATTAGGCATCGAGTAAACATAATGAATAACAGATCAGTGTGGAAGATAAGTCCCTGTAAGGTTAATATATATACACACACACATACATATAAAAAAAGCCTCTTTTTTCTTGACTTTTTCTATTAAGTCATTGTTTCTACAATAAGTCAAGTCATATCTAAAAGAGAGCTCCCTATTCTTATGTTAACTTCAATTTTCTGAATTTGGAAAGATTCCATCTTAATTGATTAGATCTTAAATCAGACATTTCCCTTTAACTCCTACTTTCTTACAAGATTTCCCTCATTTATATATTCTTAAACATCATTTAAATCTTGATCTCTATAATTTTTGTTTTTAGAATGATGACAGCTTATACACTGGAGATGGTTCAGTTGATGTAAAAGGAAGGCCTGTTTTAAAAAGCAATACAGGCAATTGGAGAGCATGCCCTTTTATTCTTGGTATTCCATTTTGTGTTTTTTTTTAATTTTATTTTTCATTTTCTTGCATTATGAAATATTAATAATACATATTTGAGTTGACTCAGGCAATGAGTGTTGTGAGAGGCTCGCATATTATGGAATATCTACAAATCTTGTGAGCTACCTCACAAAAAAGTTGCATGAAGGAAATGCTGAGGCTGCAAGAAATGTTACCACGTGGCAAGGCACATGCTATCTTACTCCCCTCATTGGTGCTGTGTTGGCAGATGCTTATTGGGGGAGATATTGGACTATTGCTGTCTTTTCAACTATTTACTTCATTGTAATCACATCCTCTTTTTAAACTTTTCACTTTCAATACACGATAGGATTAATGTCAATGGGACAAAAATTGTAACTTTTTTGTGTCGCACAAAAAAGTGGGACATGGGTTTGCTCTCGATCTCTCGTTTGTGCAAAAGACATGAATGCCCTTCTTATCTTTATCATGACAAATAGCCCTATTAAGCTTGGAAAGGTTTTCTAGGGGTATATTTTATAATGAGGATGAGGAGGGCATTCGCGTCTTTTGCACAAACAATAGATTGAGAGCGAGTTCATGTTCCACTTGTTTTAGTTGGCCAAATTTTAATTTTCAAAATTTGTCCCATCGACATTTTTTCTTGTCCAAATTCAATGCATGTCAAACACAGTACAATGATTTAGATAAGGAGGGCATTCACGTCTTTTGTCCCATTGATATCAACCCCAGTTTCAATCCAGTGTATGCCAAATGCACTACTTTTTTCTTGTATGAATAGGTTGCACTACATTTGGCACTCATTAGGACACAAATTGCACACCCAAAAACTATAAAGTATAACATGGACTTGCTCTCAATCTCTTTTGTGTGAAAAAGACGGGAATGCCCTCTCCATCTTCATTATAACAAGCTTTAATTGCAAAAATAGCAACCTTCTTTTAGTAGTTTGTTCATTATAGAATCCTGCTTTTTTCTTCTATTACAACATTGTATCTTCAAAAACCTATCCACTATATAATAATACCATCATTATACAAACCAATTTCTACTTTTATAATTGGATAAAAATTTGTAATGTATATTGTTTTAAAAGTACAATGTTTTTTTTTTTTTTTTGCATGAAAAAAAAATGAAAGTAGGATGCTATGAATAATGATAAATAAACAAATAAATGGAAGTAAGTTGCTATTTTCTCACATGCTAACACAATCCTTTACTTTATTTCTTATTTTCCTCAAAGGGAATGTGCACGTTAACACTCTCGGCATCAATCCCATCTTTAAAGCCCATCGAATGCGTAGGCCCCACATGTCCTCCCGCCACACCAAGTCAATACCTATTTTTCTTCTCGGGACTTTACCTAATTGCCCTTGGGACCGGAGGGATCAAACCCTGTGTCTCGTCATTCGGAGCAGACCAATTTGATGACACGGATCCCAAAGAAAGGGTAACAAAGGGATCTTTCTTCAATTGGTTTTATTTCTCAATAAACATCGGGGCATTAATCTCAAGCTCTTTGATAGTTTGGATTCAAGACAATAAAGGGTGGGGCCTAGGGTTTGGGATTCCGGCTTTGTTCATGGGTGTTGCTATTGTAAGTTTCTTTTTGGGGACCCCACTTTATCGATTTCAAAAACCGGGTGGGAGTCCGATTACACGAATGGGTCAAGTTTTGGTTGCTTCGTTTAGGAAATGGAGCTTACCCGTTCCCATTGATAGCTCGCTTTTGTATGAAACTCCCGATAAAGTGTCCGCGATTAAAGGGAGTAGGAAAATTGGTCATACCGATGAATTGAAGTAAGTTCTTTTTTTACTCGAAAACTTAGTTTAGTTGTGAAATTTTTTCCAGTTTTCCATGAAAATTTTCAAATGAAAATAAAAATTTTGAAAACCATTTGGTTTATTAAATTTTCCAAGAAAATGAAAATTTTCTATTTTCCAAATTGTATGTATATTAGGAAAGTGATTTTTATAGTTTTCCAAAGTTTTCTAAATTTCTAAAACGAAAAATGAAAACCCCATCGATTCAACCAAACATGTTTTCTAAATTTTTCATCGAAAACTCAACTCTTTTTTTTCTGAAAACGTCCATTTTCTTGGAAAATGGAAACAGTTTTTGTGGAAAATTGTTATTATTTTTCTAGAAAACGTTTTCAGAAAATAGAGTCGAGTTTTTAATAAAAATTTTAGAAAACGCGTTTGGTTGAAACCGGTGGAGTTGTCATTTTCCGTTTTAGAAATTTAGAAAACTTCGGAAAACTATAAAAACCACTTTTCTAATTTACATACAATTTTAAAATATAAAAATTTTCATTTTCTTCCAAAGTTCTTGAAAACCGAATCAACTAAACGCGTTTCCAAAATTTTCATGGAGAACTGGAAAATTTTCCACAACCAAACACTCTTTAACCTCTTTCATCCTTATACTTTTTTAACAAGTTCTAATTATAACTTTTTTAATAAGGTTTCTCGATAAAGCCGCAATTCTCACACCACACGAAACCACAACCGGAAACTACTCAAACCCATGGAGACTATGCACCGTAACACAAGTCGAAGAACTCAAAATCCTAATCCGAATGTTTCCAATTTGGGCAACCGGAATCGTCTTCTCAGCCGTATACGCCCAAATGTCAACAATGTTCGTCGAACAAGGCATGATGATGGACACCAAAGTCTTCTCCTTCACAATCCCCGCAGCTTCTCTCTCCACTTTCGATGTCATAAGCGTCATCTTCTGGGTGCCCGTCTACGACCGCATCCTCGTGCCCGCTGCCCGAAAAATCACCGGGCAGGGCCGCGGCTTCACCGAGCTTCAACGGATGGGAATCGGCCTCTTCCTTTCCATTCTCTGCATGTCCGCCGCCGCTTTGGTTGAAATAAAGCGCCTCGATATCGCCGCCTCCCTCGGGTTAATTGACGAAAATACCCCTGTCCCGATGAATATCCTTTGGCAAATCCCGCAGTATTTCCTCCTAGGGGCAGCGGAGGTTTTCACGTTTATCGGGCAGCTTGAGTTTTTCTATGATCAGTCGCCGGATGCGATGAGGAGTTTGTGTAGCGCGCTTTCTTTGTTGACCACTTCGTTGGGGAATTATTTGAGTTCGTTTATTTTGACCGTGGTCACGGTTTTGACTACGCGAAACGGGCGGGCGGGTTGGATACCGGATAACTTGAATGAAGGGCATTTGGATCGGTTTTTTTGGCTTTTGGCGGGGCTTAGTTTTTTCAATATGGTGGTTTATATCTTTTGTGCTAAGATGTATAAGTCGAAGAAAGCGGCTTCTTAGGTTTGGTTTAGGTGCTTTTTATACAAAAAAACATTTTCGTTTTCATTTTGTATAAAACAATGATATGTTTCTGGTACTTTTTACATCCAAGTTGAATTTTATCAAAACCGAAAGTTGTTAGAAACAGTGTATTCGCAAATCAAGGTATTTCACAACATCTTTTGATCATAATCGTACATTACCTTGAGTCACTTTGATGCATAAGGTACAATACTTTAATGCATATTTGATTCTCGAGTAGCCCAATATAATTAACATGACTACTTATAATCATGTTTTGATTAATACACCTCTTAGTTTATCAATATTTTAAGTAACTACTACAAAAATATCCTTTACATCGGGTCTTCGGACAACACTTGAAGTTGATTGGATTTTTTAATAGTAATTGAAATACTATCGGAATCTAAAGGTGTTTCCTTTAGAACAATTGGTGGTTTTTTAATAAAATTGCTTCATGTTGCAAAAGTTGAACTACTGAATAGACATGGTTTATTCCTTTAGAAAGCGAAATAGTTCACGTTTATTTAATTAGAAAGTTGAATAGTTATGCTTTTTAAGAATAAAGGATTGGTATACGCAACACAATATAGGGTTCATGATTTTAGTGCAAACATTGCATCAATCGTGGGAGAGCATGATCTACAACGATGTTGTATCCTTTGTCTGTTAAATGGAGACTATCCCAGAATAAGAATTTTGAGTCATTGGGACATATTGGGCTGAGTCTGTTACAAAGATACGATGTCTCATACAACCCTGATCCACAACAAGCATTGTCTACATCTTCCAAGCCTGATAAAAAAAAATAATAAATAAAAAGAAACAGAAAAATGTTAATAGGCATCATCTATCTTCCTTAAATTTGTGTCATAAATTTAAAACCAAAACAATATACGAAGATTATGATTATGGAGAAACTCTATGGACGTGTTCAACAATGAGCTTTTAAGAGCTTTTAGCTTTTAAAAAAATACTTGTTGTTATTTCAAACAAACAAAATTTAATCTAAAAGTTACTTCAAAATTCAAAAAGCTTTTAATTTTTAGCTATTGAGAATAAATGTCACCCTTATTCCAGGAATATAAACTCACATTGTTGTTGGTTAATTAGTTACCTCTTCATTAGAGACAAATTCCAATAAAATTTTGAGAAATATGAATTTTAGAAGTATCATAACAAATTATTTGGGTATCGTACTATAAGGTGGAATCTAGTGCATAATACCATATTGGAGATGGTTTTGAATGATTTCTCGTGAGAGATTGAAGTAATCAACATAACAAATCGTGGAATGTGGTAGACTGCTTCGAAGATATTCGAGTTGACTTTTTAACATTTTGTTGAAGGTTTCTGCATCTTCATTGAACATGTTGACACAATTTCTACGTACTCCTCCAAATACAGTTCTCATTAATGGAAAACAACCAATATAGGGTGTACCGAAGACAACTAACTTCCTTGCTCCCAATTTGTATAATTCCTTAAACAAATTTTTGGAAACATTCACATGTAAATTAAAAGATATAATAAAGAGTTAGTATTTCTATAGTTAAAGTCGGTTTATGATGAATTGAACTCTACATAATTTAATAGATTTCCATCATTTCATTTTCCATAAACTTTACGATTTTTTTTGCTACACTTCACTAAACTCTAGTGATACATATTTAAAGAATAAAATCATTTGCTTGTTATTCATTTAACAATAAAATTTGTTTATTTATTTATATTCATCGAACACCAATATGACATCCTATTATAGTTGAGTTTAATCCATTTGATGTAAACTAAATATTCTACCTCATTTAATCATTCCATTAAACTATGCATTGCGGACGAACTTATGTTTTTTGAAATGAGAAAATAGTATGTACAACTTTGTCAAATTCTTTATGGAAAGCGATGAAATCTTTCAATATATTTTCTAATAATTAGTTGATGCAAAATTTTAAACCCTAAATTAAAGGAAAAACTAGTAATGATATTTGAGCATGTTCTACAACTAAAATAAGATAATTATACGCATGGGATTACCTCAAAAAACATTCTAGCATTTTTTGCCAACAAATTAGCATAATCAGTCGCATTATACTGCAATCTTCTAACTGGAACAAGGCCATAACTTATACTCCAATCATTGGAGCTTGATGATACCAAATACACACCATTCTTGATTATATGCTTTGCTGCTTCTTCTCCAACAATTCTATTAAGCTTCCAAATGTATTCTTTGAACATCTCCAGTTGAATCGATAATGGCATGACATTCTAAATGTCATACGCCCATAAAAAATGAACAAAATACACACAAACATACATGAATGTTATTTAGTTCGACTATTAATAATAAAAAAAAAAAAGGCAGACATGAGGAATTATATATACGCATGCATGCATACTTGTATTTGGGAGGTTACGCCATCATACCCAGAGCCAGCAGAAGCAAAACATACACCCGTAGGAAGATCTTTTTCTCGTATGTAAGGGTCTAAATATGCTGGAAGGTAGTCCTTCAGTCCTAGTTTCTTAACTATAAATTTAGCATCAAAAGATAGCAAATTTTTAGTAAAGGAAATGATTCGAACGTACAACATGTGTAGATATATAATAATAATAATAATAATAATAATAATAATAATAATAATAATAATCTGATGATAAGATTCTTGAGGTTGAACTCTTTCGTTCTATATTAATTACCTATGTAGTCGCTAATAGTTCTATCATTGGTGAATCTTCCTGATGATACTCCTCCCATAAAATCTTTTCCATATGGGGGGAAGTCAGCTTTGATCAATGTATTTAGAAAGTTATTGTTCCCGCTATCAAAGAAGGAATCTCCGAATGCCCAGACTGCTTCTACCGAGTCATGTTTTGGTATGTTTACCATTGCATTACTGAAAAATAAACAAAGAGAAACATAGAAACAAAACTGAACTGACTTATAAACTGAAAGTATCATTCTACAAATAATAAAGAAACTTAGAACAAGATCAATGGATATATAGAGATGTTATATATTATGCCAAGTATTTTGATTGATTGATTATGAACGGTTGTAAATGGAAACATTCGCCCCCATTATAAAGAGATGAAAGGGTCTATTATATTAAGAGTAATCAAGTCTTTAATATTAATCGTGTGTATTTGTAGTTGATGTTTTCAATCGAATGATCCTTTTGGGCAAAGGGTAAGTGGAGTGGTGGTGAGCGTTTGTAGTTCTCCCATGAGAGAAATATCACAAACGTGAAGTTTGTATACAACATTCGTAATGGGATGAAAGAACACCAAGCACGTATTCTTAATTTCTTAGAATGTTTATAAAGTTTCATCCGTAATTAATTATTACTATCTAAAGACATAGGAAGGTTTTCTTAATTTCTTTCTAATGAGTATGTATTTATAAATTTTAAGTGGGTACTTTTTTTAATTTATATGTAATATTTATTAATATAAATCTTGTTTTAATAAACTTCAAAAATTTAGTAAATTCTGTTTTTTAGAACGGCTGAAACGAAACTAAAAAATGAGGCTCTAGCAAGAAACTAGAGCAAAAAACGTTCAATTCACAACTAAAATCGTATATCGCTAATTTATGATACAAATATGCAACGAATGAGCTTGTTTTCCAATTTAGCTACGAGATAGTGTGCTAAAACGTCCAAAATTAGCAAGGGATAAGAGAGAATAGTGACATTTTGGTGGTTGTCATTACATAATTCAGTTTCTTTTGGGCCGAAACCATTATTATATTTTGTACTCATACTTTTTTAAGTTTTTGTTCCATTATAGAACCATATTATATTTCTAATCGAAATTGCATAAAAACCAAACTGAAATTGGGGAAAAAGGTACAAAACTAAAAGCAAAAACCAAAAAGGTAACGAGTCAATTTTTTTGTCTTTTAAAAATAATACTTTTTTGATTCGTTTCAATTTTTGTTTAAAATCCAACTGAAATAACTGAACCATCTCTCTCTCAAGCGACATCCAATTGGACACATTGGACGTTGTCACTAATACTACAAAAAAGTATGACCTATTTTTATGTAAATTTATGCTTTAGCTCTTTGATTGATCAATGAAACACGGTACAAGAAAATGGCTTAAGTATTCAACAAAATAAAAAACTTAGAAAGAATGACATTGTATCTCAAAGATATACACCTATATATAGATACAAAACCAGGTGTGATACTTAACCAATCATACATAGACGCTTAAGTTATACATACATGATAAATACATCTACCTAGTCACACTAACATACACACCATGTTATGAGCACTAAGATATGCTTGCGGTATAACTAAATATGAAGGAGCATAATATGCTCTAAGAACTACTTCAAATTCAAAGCACAACTTTCACTTTGGAAATAATATTCATAGCTTCGGACTGTCGGAACAATAACCTTGTATAGTTCGGACGATTTCACTTTGTGGAAGGTGAAGATGAGGGTCATAACGCCCAATGGTTCCAATGTATTATTTAAATATTTAATCATTTATTTAATTGTTTAATTATGCAAGTTGTGTGGGCTTAGTGGTTTTGGGCTTTATTGAGTGGGCTTGCTGAGGCCATATGCTGGGCCTAAGCCTAGTGTACGCGGGGTGTAAGTGGATCACTAAGAAAGGTGGAGGCATGCACGTACGCTTAACGTACGAAGAGGTATGCGAAACGTACGTGGCCATGACCAAAAACCCTAATTTCTAGGGTTCAAGCCCTATATAATGTCATTAAGTCCCATAGACTAGCCTCCTTATCAGCCTCTATTGTCAAGAAACCCTAAAATCGAACCCTTTATCATCTTGGTGTGTTCTTGACCTTGTGGAGTGCATTTTTAATGCTTAGATCTTCTTTGTTTGAGTTTTTGGATCTTTTTGGTCCCATAGATGAGATCTTGTGAGTTATTGTCATTTCTGGAGTTGAGAGTTGCTACTATTAGTGTTCATTTGGTCCTAGAGTCATAAAGTTGTCATCTTTAAGGCTTTGAATCATCCATGCATGAGTTTAGGTTCATTTTATGGAAGTAATGTTTGATATTTTGAGATTTGGTTCATTTGGGGCATGCAAAGCCACCAAGTTTACGACATTATGGTTTAAGACACTTCATATGACTCAGATTTGTGATTAGAACCCTAGGTCTTAAGGATTTAAGTGCTTAATGAGATTATGGCTTAATGGGTGAGTACGTTAGGCGTACAAGCTAGTACGCGCGGCGTACAAGCCATGCAGCATGTACGTTTAGCGTACAATTGAGTACGCCCCGTGTACTCAATGGATTTGGGCTTTGCATCATTTGGGCCTCGGATGGGCTACTTGTAACATCCCAAATTCCAGAAGTATGAGCGAAGGGCTTAGAGTGTAAATTAAGGAAGCTACTCGATGAGTAGGTATGCTACTCATTGAGTCAGAGCGGGATTTGATCGCGAGTTAAGTGGCCAACTCGCCGAGTCAGAAGTTGTACTTGACGATTTGGTGTTGGAATGAGAAAACCCTAATCTCGAGGGTTGCACACTATTTAAAGGACTTTAAGTCCTTCTCTCAGCCTCCTTATTTCCCTTGAGAACCAGAAGACCCTAAGCTCATGTGTGTGAGGCCTTTGGAGGGAGATTGAAGCTTTGGAAGTTGTATTTTGTGGAAGAAACTTGAAGATTAAAAAGGGCTTGCATTAAGGGAATGGTGTAAATCCAAAATCTACTCTAGTTTGGGCACATCTTGGAGGTAATAAGCTGTTACCATCACTCTTTTGCATCTAGATATATTCATGAAAGAGATTTGGGGCCATTTTGGGTATGTTTGAGACCTATTTCGGGTTTGGAGTTTAGATTCGAGGTTGCTACTTCAGATCTAGACTTGTGTTGGTCCAGAATGTCATAAAGCATCAGTCAATGAGTTGATGGTAAAGCCCCTTTGTCTAAAACCCAATCCCTAGAGTGATTTGGACCTTTAACTCCTTGGTTTCACGTAAACTTTGCAACTTTACGTAGGGGTTATGCCCTAGAAGAGTGGATCTACAGTTTGGAGCCCCTGCATGGCTCGAAAAGCCTTTGTATGGATGAAGGACTGAAGGGACTCGGCGAGTCGCATGGGTGGACTCGGCGAGTCATATGAAGATGGGCATGGACTCGACAAGTTGGAAGAACAACTCGGCGAGTCTGTTGAAGATTGCCTTGGACTCGGCGAGTCTGTTCTTGGACTCGGCGAGTCAGATCGAAGAACCCCAACCTCTTGTGGTTAATCTTCGGATTAGTGAGTCGGTTGGCGACTCAGTGAGTTGAATAGGATGGAATTCAATGATCGTTGAACTCGACAAGTCTTGGGGCGACTCGGCGAGTTGAGTCGTGTTATGGGAGTTTTCTGAGTATAAGAACTCGATGAGTCGACGGGTTGAATCGGTGAGTAGAGTCAATTAGGAAGGTTGACTTTGGCAAAGACTTTGACTTTGACCTGCTTGACCTTCAGGGGTGTTATGTATTTTGGATATTTATGTCGTGGTCCACTGATGGCATCGGGTGTTGGAGTTTGGAGCAGTGCTTCGGGCCAGTGCTTTCATGGTTCGGTTCAGCAGTTGCAAGGTGAGTTATCCTCACTATATCAATAGGGTCTAAGGCACCAAGGGTGACCCTTTTAGTTGTTATCTTGGTTACAATATGCTACATGTGGTTATGATATGTTAGATCGGTATCCGTTGTCATGCTCTTATGATCTGTTAGGATTGGTATGTTAGTGACCTGGTTAGGTCAGTGTTTTGGTTATGAGAGATTACTATGATCGATGATCTGTGAGATAGTTATATCTAATATCTATACGTGTACTGTTTGAAGTGCTTATTGATCTGATTAGATCAACGTCCTGGTAATTAGGACAATATTATGTTAATGACCTGACTTAGGTTTGTATCCTGGTATATAGGATGATGCTATGTTAGTGACCGGTTAGGTCAATATCCTAGTTAGGATGTTGTTATGCTTTATGATCTGCTAGATCGATTTGTTTGTCTATGGACTGTTATGTGATTACCTGTTATATGTGCACATGGTTATTTGCTTGATGTTTGGGTTGGGGCGGTCCTGCTTTGTGCTGAAGGCCAACATACCCTACGAGCGGTCCGGATAGATTGTAGGCCCGTATGGCGGCCCAGTCATATTAAAGGATCGGGATAGATCCAGATAGACTGAAGGTCTGGTGCGGGCGGTCCAGTCATACTGTAGACTCAGAGAGTGGACTGGGTGGACTGAAGGCCTGTTGAGGGCGGACCAGTCACACTGCAGACTTGAGAGGCATGGTTGTTCTGTATTGTGATGTGATATGATATGATTATGGTTGTATGTGGTTGGTATTTTGGGGGAAACTCACTAAGCTTTCGGGCTTACAGTTTCAGTTTATTGTTTCAGATACATCAGGAGATCGTGGCAAGGCAAAGATGTGATCGTACCGCTCCTCATATTTCATGATTTTGTGATTTGGTTCTGGGGATACTCTGATGTTTAAACTATTTCGAAAATAACTTGTATAACTTAATGGTTTTGAATGGGTTAAAATGTTTTAAATTGGCTTGAATTTTATGGGTGTTACACTACTTTCTTGGACTTTGTGTCTTGGGCCTTAGTGGGCCATCTGGAATTGAACCATTGGGCTAAGGAAGCATTATTGGGCCTTTGGCTAAGGCCCATGCGAAGGGATTTGGGCTTTGTGTTGTTTGGGCCTCGGATGGGCTACTTTCTTGGACTTTGTGTCTTGGGCCTTAGTAGGCCATCTAGAATCAAACCATTGGGCTAGGGAAGCATTATTGGGCCTTAGGCTAAGGCCCATGCAAAGGGATTGGGCCCAATTGGAAATTGAGCCATATGTTGGGCCTTGATGGATTGTTTGACTTTTGGGCCATTGGATTATGATTTAGCGTTTTATTCTTGGACCAAATTATGTTAGAGGTAAAATAGTATTTTTACCCCAAGTAGGGATTTTTGGTTAATGATGAAGATCCCAAATGTTAATTAATTGTTTTTGGAAATTGATAGCTCGGGGAGCTATAGGACCAGTAGTCAGGGATCATTCGTTTCTTTCAGCTATTCGAGGTGAGTTTTCCTCACCGGGTTTAGCAGGTCTAAGGCACCAAGGCCGACCCTTGATGATTATGCTGATATATTGTTGTTTGTGTGATACTTGTATGTGTTTGTATATGTTTGCTTATTTGGACGGGGCCCGTATTGCTAGTGTGGGTGGGGCCCGTTATGTGAGTGTGGGCGGGGCCCGTTATGCGAATGTGGGCGGGGCCCGTTATGCGAGTGTGGACGAGGCCCATAACTCTTTAGGCGGGTGTGACAACCCAAAAATTTCCATTCGGTAAAACCATCCACTACAATTGAAGTCAAATCTGTATCAACTAACTATCAAACTTTTGGGATAAGTTTGAGTGTTTTAAGGTTAGTGCTCCAGAGGATATCAGGAGAGAGGATACACTAGGGTTTAATATGTTGCAATAAGTGCCCAAACCTTCAAGAGTTTGGAATATTACAGTCCAAAAATGGTATTCGGACCAAAAACCCTCAAGACTATATAAAGAAAATTTAGCCATTTTGGATTCATTTGTTACATTTCTAGCTAGAGAAAAGTCAATTTTCTCTCTCAAGGATCTTCACCCGATCACCCCCAACTGTGAGTACTTCAACCTAGAGTGTATATAAGTGTGTTATATTCCATAATAACATGAAAATCAAGTCAAAACAACAAAATTTGGGAGTTTACCGCCCAAGAACATCTTGGAGAGTAAACTCCTTTATAAGGGCCAAAGTGTGCCCAATGTCCCTCCAAGCCTTGGGACTAAACCTAGGGACTACCATTACTTGTTTTAGACCCCCAAAACATTAATAAACAAGGCAAGAAGTGAGTTCACGGCCAAGGAAGTTCTTGGGCCGTGAACTCCATTTTAGGGTGCCAAAATGCCCTAAATGCCTTCCACAAGCCAAGAGACAAGCATAGCCCTTTACCATGATGTGTCTAGGACCCAAAACAATCAAAATATCATCACCCATAAGTGTTTACGGCCACAAACACATGACCAAATGATAATTTTGTAAATGGTTGTTATAAACATCTTTCAAAATGTTACTTATGTTATTTATAAGTTGTGAAAACATTTCAAAACTCTTCTAAAGGTTATGTTACTTTATAGTTATACAAAATTACATTTTAAAGTATAAGCATAACTTTGTAGATAAATGAGTCTTTTCAGTAACAGTCCAGTTAGAACATTAGTAAACTATTATAGGTATAGTTTAGGAGAATACTATTCATTACTTCTAGTACAATGAAGCACACAAAGAGTCAGAACAGAACAGAACAGAACAAAATAGAACATAACTAACAAGTTAATTTGCTATAGCATGACAACACGCAGACAGGATCTAACTTTAATGTGAATTACATGGCTTGCATGGATTTGCTCAGGTCACGTTTGGTTCCCTCAATCTCCATACACGAGAGCGGTTAGTAGGGGTTCCAGCTTTCACATTATGACCGTAATAAAACAAATATGTTTTTAGGTTGATAGTACCTCTATATGTCATTATAAACGATATCAGGGTACTCATTTCTCCCATTACTTTCATAAAGTGTCGGTAACACTTGAAGGTTAATCTATTCTCTATTCGAGATAGGTTATAAACTAGGGAGAATGTACTTTACAGTTGACAAGGGAACAGTAGAGTCTTGGTAGAAGACTGCTTTCATAACAGTAGAGTCTTGGTAGAAGACTGCTTTCAAAACAGTAGGGTCTTGGTAGAAGACTGCTTTCAAAACAATTGATTGTTGGTAGAAGGCTACTTTAAAATGTTAGGACCATGATGCTAACCTTATGATTCCGTAATGTATACACTATAGGATACATATATGCTAAGTAGATTCCGACAGCTAATAGGATGTGTGTTCTTCACTGTACGTCCTGTTACCGTTGGATGTGGGCTTACACTGAGGTCACCCAATCTATTATCTACCCGAATCTATATATATTTATGCTTAGTATACATTAAGTCATCATAAGGGTACCAGGTATGGATCAGGTCATAGGACACAGGGTCAATGCACAGTTTTTCTAGTACAAAACTTTCGTTTCAAAGTCAGTACTTTTGGTATACAAAACTAGCGATTTCCCAGTTAAGGGCTTAATCCATTTTATTAAGCCAGTAAAGTTTTAAAGACTTTAAGTGAGTTAACTCTATAATACCTTAGTTTATACACCATGTTTATATATAAAACTAGTATCCGACAGCTAGTAGGATGTGTGCTCTTCGCTGTACGTCTTGTTCCCGTTGGATGTGGGCTTACACCGAGGTCACCCAATCTACTATCTACCCGATATCAAATTATATATAGCAGTATAAACAAAGCTATTATAGAAGTAATCACCATAGTCAATATTTTATTATAAGAAATATAGGTTTTCTTAAAAGGAACTCTCCATTAGATATAAAGGAACCATTACAAATAACTCCATGAGTAACAAGTGAATACACCAAGGTTATATATGACAACGATCTAACAACCAATGGAATGTGTGCTATCCGCCTTACTTACTGTACCCCATTGGGTTGTGGGTTGAGGGCAGATGCGCACAATCGATTGTTTGTTTACTCCAAGTATATATAACTTGTGCCCACTTATTACGCATAGAAAGGCTTGTAGTGTCATTTTACTCAACTCCCATTTTAAGTAGGAAATATATGATTTTCTAGAGGAACATGCAAACTTTACAAAACAACACCTTACAGCTTACAGTAGTTTACATATACATTTTCAACCACATTTTTACAGCTTACAGTACTTTACATATACATTTTCAACCACATTTTTACAGCTTACAGTACTTTACATATACATTTTCAACCACATTTTTATAGCTTACTCACATCCCTAAAATCTTATGAACTCACCAGCTTAATTGCTGATCAACTCTTTCAAATAACTTGTATTCTCAGGAGACTATTAGACAGGTGTTCGTGCTGGGACTTCAGAAGATGGAGCATTATAGCTTCAAGTCTTGTTTTGTTATTTGTTTATGACTTCTATGTTTTGTTGAACACATACATTGTAAACACTTTCTTTCTAAATAAAATGGTTGTTCATTACTTGCTTACCATATACATATCTCGTGATACTTGATATGACGTCCTCCACCCCCGAACGTTTCCGCCGTTCCGGTTGTGGGGTGCGACAGATTGGTATCATAGCATTGTTTATAGTGAACTAAGTATATCAACCGATAAAAGATATACGTCTATAAATACAATGGGGCTTTAGTGCTCTGGATAATGAAATATTTTAGATTATAACTTCAAGTTATAAAAATATACCTACTTGCTCATACATGTACATAATAGAACTAGGATCACGAGGAGAACAGAACTAAAAGTATTTAGAGGTTGGACACTGTCGTCAACCTGAACAGTTATGTAATCATAGCTAGGATCAATATAGACTGATCAACTATATTCATTCGAGATGTAACCAACATGTGTTTGGGAATGATGTGGTGTTGCAACAGGGTTAAAACTTACCAGAACACCAGTCAAGAGAACGCCAGAACAAGTACAGTTAGAGTTAGAGTACTATGGGAGTATTCTATGATACAATAGCGCGATAACAAGTCTAGAACATAACAAGTACATTACACTAGGATACTATAGGAGTATTTTAGTCCAGATACATAACCTATGTGATAACTTAAAAGACCCTGCGGATAGGTCTATAATATTACAAGGTATATTCATAAAGTTTTATATATAATCAAGATCTTATAGACATAGAATCTATGACCGACGCTTCGCTATCCATTCCTTTTAAGGAAGTAGTGTTGAGGTGGGATCAATTGTTCGAAGGTCTATTTGATCTTCAATTATATACAATACCAACTGGTATACCTAGTATAATTATAGGAAGATTCCGTAAGGATCACCCCATAAAGTTACCTTAAAGCTCATAGGTTCTTTAGTCACTTTCATTCTCGCACGACAAGCCCAGATAAATGTAACCACTTCCTCATAGTAGACAACAGAAGAGTTCAGGAGGAACGAGGACAAGTTCATGAAAAGTTTTTCAATTAAAGATCAGCCGAAGTAACCAAAACGTCTTACACGTCACACTAATAAATATTAACTAGGTTAATTTGTCGAGCTAGTGGAAACACTACTCACATTACATGTGTTAGAATTAATTTCTTACATGCAACTGGTAACAGTTATTCAGGAAACAGATATTCATTCGAGGATAGTTATTTCAAATTCATAGAGTTTATTTGGTATAGACTCATTTATGAATTGTTTCTAGAACCCTGTGGAAGTCAGGACCCGATACATCCAGAACTAGGATAACCTTGTCTTTTCAGCTTTTGGCTTGTGTCCGTTGCTATAGACTCATTCCATCTCATATTTGTTTTCTTTTAGCAAGGATTCCTCCTCGCAGATCACCCAGACACGCTACTCTGATAACTCCAATACCTTCTCCACAAATTGATGCAACAACTTTGAACGCTACAGTGGCTGAGGCTGTGGCAACAGCCATGGCACAATATCACTCCACCATTACAGGTGGAGGCGAAGCGCCTACCGATTCTACTCAAAGTGAGATCCCTGTGCGCCAGGGAGAGTTCTCCTACAAGGACTTCACCAGATGTCAACCACTGTCCTTTAAATGGACTGAAGGAGTCATTGCCCTCCTGCAATGGTTCGAGAAAACAGATTCGATCTTCGAGATCTGTTTATGCCCCGAAGGAAGCAAAGTGAAGTTTGCTGCCTGCACCTTCGATGTTAAGGCCCTAACATGGTGGAACAACCATGTTAAGTCACTGACCCTACCAGTGGCAAACTCAATAGGTTGGGAAAACCTAAAAGAGTTAATGCAGGAAGAATATTGCCCTTTAGGCGATATTCAAAAGCTAGAACAAGAACTGTGGGATCTCACTATGGTCGGCTCAGACATAGTGACCTACACGGACCAGTTCAGCGAACTAGCAGCTCTATGTCCCGGAATGATTACCTCGGAAAGGAAGAAGATAGAGAGATACATTTGGGGTCTGACTGCTCCGACCCAAGGAAATGTGTTATCTTCTAACCCAACCACGTTCGATAGTGCTAAACGCTTGGCTCAGCGACTCATCGATCATGGAGTCCGCCACAGCGTAAAAGTCCCTATTCCTGAGTCGTCAAGGGAAGAGGACTATAATCAGGAGCCATAGAAAAAGAGAAAGAAGAAGCGGACAACACAAGATATTCCACAAGAGCAACAAGCAAGTACTATGTATGCCGCAACGACACCTACTGCTTCAGCATCTGCTAGTCGTTATGCTGGAAACCTTCCAAAGTGTGGAAAGTGCAACTTTCACCACACTAGAGTGTGCCGAGAAATGCAGTGTCTGAACTGCCACAAAAAGGAACACACAGTCCGTTACTGCAGGGCACCGGCTCAACCGATCTCCCAAGTCCTCGGAGCTGAAGAAAACCGAGCCTGTTATGGCTGTGGTGAGAATGGACACGTTAAGAGGGGCTGCCCAATAATCAAGAACTCAGGCGCGGATGGACATATTTTGATGATCACCGCAGGAGAATCTAACCCGGAGTCGTCGACGAGTAGTGGTACATTTTCAAAATAGTACTTACTTTTAAAAATTAATTTATATTCATATAAGATTAAAATTGGGGATGACACTTAAAAGTAACAATAACAAATCACATGGTGAAATAGGTCGTAATATTCAGGAGAACTAAAAGATCCCTTAGAGAAGCTATTATGACTCACCATATACATCAGGGTTGTGCGCAACTGAGATGTCGCAGACTTAGAGTGAGTGACTCCGCTTAGGTCCCCTTTTCCTTAATGGGTTGAGGATTTGAGGCAGAGATGCTCAGTCGACTGCCTGGCTCATCTTAAGTATTCACAACTTGTATATGACGGGCGGTAGTAGTGGTACCATAGGGGATCATGGCATAAAAGTATCCCTTCAGTAAATAAAGAACTTTTATTTGTATGTATGCGCACATACCGGTACGATACATAGGAGTGTTAATTTCAAAATAGAAAACAGGAAACTCGAGATCAGTTACAAGGAGTACATTATTGAACATACTAGGAGTACAGTACCAAGCATACCAGGGATACATCGTCGTTCATCAGACGTTTCTTTCATTTCACCAAAACTTTGTTCTGTATAGAGTCCGTTGTTTTTCTTTCGTCATGAGTTGGCGTGGTCCTCACCATACTGAATTCATATGTTTCTATCGCCTCGATCGACAGGTTCTTGAAACTTTCGTCATTCGTATCGAAGGTCCGAACTAAACCTAAACTTTATCTTTCGCATTCTAAACCCCCGAAGTACTCGTGCAAAGAGTACTTTGTCCTCCGAAGCCTTATCGTCAGACGTCTGCAAACCGTCACGAAATACCACTCGTCCAGCAGACCAATGTTCGAGCATAGATGCTATGGACGAATACAGCTCGCCTATTATTTTCGAATGTATACGCAAGGGTGGTATATGAGTGTGATTACGCAGACCTAGTATGTGTGTTTCCGCCCTATCTCCTGTTTTCCCCGTGGGTTGTGGACCTGGGGCAGAGTCGCACATCCGACAGTCCTACTAATCTTAATCGTATATGGCTTGTATACGCGATGTAATGACAGATGGACCAAGTATGAATCCTATCAAGAACACCAGGGCAAAGTTGCCAGGTCTACGAGTGAGTATTCTACAAAGCAGAAGAGCTCAACCCCAGTAGTAACGTTAAGAGAGCGAATTTCGGGACGAAATTCATTTTAACGGGGGGATGATGTGACAACCCAAAAATTTCCATTCGGTAAAACCATCCACTACAATTGAAGTCAAATCTGTATCAACTAACTATCAAACTTTTGGGATAAGTTTGAGTGTTTTAAGGTTAGTGCTCCAGAGGATATTAGGAGAGAGGATACACTAGGGTTTAATATGTTGCAATAAGTGCCCAAACCTTCAAGAGTTTGGAATATTACAGTCTAAAAATGGTATTCAGACCAAAAACCCTCAAGACTATATAAAGAAAATTTAGCCATTTTGGATTCATTTGTTACATTTCTAGCTAGAGAAAAGTCGATTTTCTCTATCAAGGATCTTCACCCGATCACCCCCAACTGTGAGTACTTCAACCTAGAGTGTATATAAGTGTGTTATATGCCATAATAACATGAAAATCAAGTCAAAACAACAAGATTTGGGAGTTTACCGCCCAAGAACATCTTGGAGAGTAAACTCCTTTATAAGGGCCAAAGTGTGCCCAATGTCCCTCCAAGCCTTGGGACTAAACCTAGGGACTACCATTACTTGTTTTAGACCCCCAAAACATTAAGAAACAAGGCAAGAAGTGAGTTCACGGCCAAGGAAGTTCTTGGGCCGTGAACTCCATTTTAGGGTGCCAAAATGCCCTAAATGCCTTCCACAAGCCAAGAGACAAGCATAGCCCTTTACCATGATGTGTATAGGACCCAAAACAATCAAAATATCATCACCCATAAGTGTTTATGGCCGCAAACACATGACCAAATGGTCCATGGGCCGTAAACTCAAGATAGAGGTGTTTTGATGCCACAAACACTTCCAAGGGCTTAGGCATGAATTTAGAATGCTTCTTTTGACCTTTAGGACCCTCATAAGTATATTTGGCCATGATTTTACGGTAGTAAACTCATTTGGACCGTGAACACCCCAAAAGTGCCAAAAGAAGTGGTTTTTCTCATCCTAGGTTAAAGCTAATGTCCCTAAAACATTCCCTAGCTTTCAAACTTGCACTAACACATGAGTAACCATGAGTTTATGGCCGTAAACTCCCTTGGGCCATGAACTCATGGTTGTAAACCCATATGTGTGCCTTATACCTTCCTATATTGAATCACATGTGATTCCAACACCTAGCCAAGGTGTTTCCTAGTCCCGGAAGGTGTTATCTTTCATATAGTTGTTTATAAACACTATATTCATGTCATTATGTGTCCTTAAATAACATTTAGGACTTATTGTGTCTCGAAACTTCATTTGTGGAACTTCTCATCCATACGTGCATACCCGTTTGAATCACCCACATCAGGTGAGTTCATACCCCGTAATGAATCTTTTAACTATTTTAATTGTTTAAGGGGGAATAAAAGTTGAACACAATGATAATTTTGTAAATGGTTGTTATAAACATCTTTCAAAATGTTACTTATGTTATTTATAAGTTGTGAAAACATTTCAAAACTCTTCTAAAGGTTATGTTACTTTATAGTTATACAAAATTACATTTTAAAGTATAAGCATAACTTTGTAGATAAATGAGTCTTTTCAGTAACAGTCCAGTTAGAACATTAGTAAACTATTATAGGTATAGTTTAGGAGAATACTATTCATTACTTCTAGTACAATAAAGCACACAAAGAGTCAGAACAGAACATAACAGAACAGAATAGAACATAACGAACAAGTTAATTTGCTATAGCATGACAACACGCAGACAGGATCTAACTTTAATGTGAATTACATGGCTTGCATGGATTTGCTCGGGTCGCGTTTGGTTCCCTCAATCTCCATACATGAGAGCGGTTAGTAGGGGTTCCAGCTTTCACATTATGATCGTAATAAAAGAAATATGTTTTTAGGTTGATCGTACCTCCGTATGTCATTATAAACGACATCAGGGTACTCATTTCTCCCATTACTTTCATAAAGTGTCGGTAACACTTGAAGGTTAATCTATTCTCTATTCGAGATAGGTTATAAAATAGGGAGAATGTACTTTACAGTTGACAAGGGAACAGTAGAGTCTTGGTAGAAGACTGCTTTCATAACAGTAGAGTCTTGGAAGAAGACTGCTTTCAAAACAGTAGGGTCTTGGTAGAAGACTGCTTTCAAAACAATCGAGTCTTGGTAGAAGGCTACTTTAAAATGTTAGGACCATGATGCTAACCTTATGATTCCGTAATGTATACACTATAGGATACATATATGCTAAGTAGATTCCGACAGCTAATAGGATGTGTGTTCTTCACTGTACGTCCTGTTCCCGTTGGATGTGGGCTTACACCGAGGTCACCCAATCTATTATCTACCCGAATCTATATATATTTATGCTTAGTATACATTAAGTCATCATAAGGGTACCAGGTATGGATCAGGTCATAGGACACAGGGTCAATGCACAGTTTTTCTAGTACAAAACTTTCGTTTCAAAGTCAGTACTTTTGGTATACAAAACTAGCGATTTCCCAGTTAAGGGCTTAATCCATTTTATTAAGCCAGTAAAGTTTTAAAGACTTTAAGTGAGTTAACTCTATAATACCTTAGTTTATACACCATGTTTATATATAAAACTAGTATCCGACAGCTAGTAGGATGTGTGCTCTTCGCTGTACGTCCTGTTCCCGTTGGATGTGGGCTTACACCGAGGTCATCCAATCTACTATCTACCCGATATCAAATTATATATAGCAGTATAAACAAAGCTATTATAGAAGTAATCACCATAGTCAATATTTTATTATAAGAAATATAGGTTTTCTTAAAAGGAACTCTCCATTAGATATAAAGGAACCATTATAAATAACTCCATGAGTAACAAGTGAATACACCAAGGTTATATATGACAACGATCTAACAACCAATGGAATGTGTGATATCCGCCTTACTTACTGTACCCCGTTGGGTTGTGGGTTGAGGGCAGATGCGCACAATCGATTGTCTGTTTACTCCAAGTATATATAACTTGTACCCACTTATTACGCATAGAAAGGCTTGTAGTGTCATTTTACTCAACTCCCATTTTAAGTAGGAAATATATGATTTTCTAGAGGAACATGCAAACTTTACAAAACAACACCTTACAGCTTACAGTACTTTACATATACATTTTCAACCACATTTTTACAGCTTACAGTACTTTACATATACATTTTCAACCACATTTTACAGCTTACAGTACTTTACATATACATTTCAACCACTTTTTTTACAGCTTACTCACATCACTAAAATCTTATGAACTCACCAGCTTAATTGCTGATCAACTCTTTCAAATAACTTGTATTCTCAGGAGACTATTAGACAGGTGCTCGTGTTGGGACTTCAGAAGATGGAGCATTATAGCTTCAAGTCTTGTTTTGTTATTTGTTTATGACTTCTATGTTTTGTGAACACATACATTGTAAACACTTTCTTTCTAAATGAAATGGTTGTTCATTATTTGCTTACCATATACATATCTCGCGATACTTGACATGACGTCCTCCACCCCCGAACGTTTCCGTCGTTCCGGTTTTGGGGTGCGACAGCGGGGCCCGTTATTTGATATGTTTGGCATGCGGTATCTTCGGGAACTCACTAAGCTTTGTGCTTACGGAATTTATTTTTTATTTCAAGTACTTCTGGTTCCAAGGGGAAGGGTTCGAGTTGACTGCACCGCACACACCATGGGGATTTTGCATTTGATATTTACTCTGATTTTGAGAACATTTGATACATAGATTTTGTTGAGATGTATGGATGATATTTGAAAACGCTATCTACTCTATTATAAAACGAAATTTTTGGGACCATATTTTTGGATGTTACAAGGGATTTTATGGTTTAATAGGGTTGCGCAACATATTTGGAAGGAGAAGCATAACTACCAAAATACATGGCAAAAAGGTTGAAGAAGTACATTCTGGAAAAAGTGCATACATTATTATGTTAAACTTGAATGATGAGGTGCTACATAAGGTTGTCAATCGAACGAGTGATGCAGAGATATAGAAGAAACTTTGTTATCTGGTGAAT
This sequence comes from Lactuca sativa, assembly GCF_002870075.4. NCBI lineage: Eukaryota > Viridiplantae > Streptophyta > Magnoliopsida > Asterales > Asteraceae > Lactuca > Lactuca sativa. Next base: position 87,325,466 of record NC_056627.2, on the reverse strand, counting down.
ACATCTCCATCAACTTTAGTTGACTTAAAAACTCCTCAAGATAGGCCGATAAAACCTCTAACTATTTTGGTTTATGTATATTTTGTTGCCCTACTTGTTCTCATGTTAATGATGGAAAACTAGAGCAGAGGACTATGAAGTGTGTTTTTCTAGGTTACACAACTTGTCACACCCCAAAACCTGAACGGCGGAATCGTTCGGGGGTGGAGGACATCATGTATAGTATCACAACAATGCAAAGTAGTAAAAAAGAAACAACATCATCCATTGCATTAATAATATAATTTCATACAAGTGTGTTCTGTCAAGTTATATAGACACCAAAAAGTACATCAAAATAAAAGAGGAGTCTTGAACAAGCTCCATCTTCTCAAAAACCTGGCTCCGGTACCTGTCTACTGGTGACATGAGAATACAAGTTATTTTGAAAGCGAGTATCAGCTTTAAAGCTTGTGAGATCATAATTATATTAATGTATGAGTTTGTATGAAAGCATTTGTAAGACGTAATGTATAAGTTTTGTAAAGTTTGTATTTGTTTGAACACTCCTAGAAAACCCTATGTTTCCTACTAAAAGTAGCCTTCTACCAAGGCATCTAGTAACTATGTGTGTCTCTTGTAAGAGTGTGTATTTTCCCAAATCCGACTATCATTAACCAAAAATATAGTTTTTACATTACCGTGCACCGTGTGAATGTTCACGAAGTGAATGTAACGGGAAAAATATTATAATACTGTAGTATTGTATTAAGTAACTATTGTTGTACTAACTACCTTAAACCAATTGTTATTTAAAGTACCATGTGATCGGCCTATACCCTGCTATTGAATCAATAGTAAAACGACGATGTAAGACGCCGTAAGAAATGACATTTGGCACCCATAGACTTGCAAGTCCCACTGTAGCGAGCAGCAAGGTATAGGATTGTCAATCCAGTATAGATCTATACGCAAACTCATACGCTCCCCAATTAAGGAGATTCTGGATACAAAAATGGTCATGACAGGTAGTGCCATGACCCGTTTAATGGCTCACATAACTGAATGTAAAGTATATGTAATATATGTGCTAGCTGTATTGTGTGTTCTTCCTCTGTCCAGCTTGTATGTTCGTTTCTCATCACTATGTATTATGTTTGTTTCTTATCACTAAGTATTATGTTTGTTTCTCATCACCAAGTATTATGACTCATGTATGAACTGACTCTTTGTATGATTCATCGTTCTAGTAATAATATTAGTAAAACCCTAAACTACGCCTATTGTAGTTTACTAGTAATATAACTTGTACGTATGAACATGGGAGTATACCCTTGCTACCCAGGGTATTGAATTTACTGCAAGTACCTTTATGACTATCTATGTACACATGATATATAACTAATACTTGATCGACCTTCGGACGGATACCCGATACCTTACCAGACCACATCCCAAACGGGAAAAGGAAATAAGGCGAGTTAGCCTTCCTAAGTCCTTCAAACATTACTTATATAACTATACATATCTAGGCATGCAATTGACAATATAAAAGTATAAAACAAGTTTCGTAAAAGCATTTGATATGTAAAAGAGTTTTTAAGATAGTTTGAAGTAAAACAGTTTGAAAGTAAGAGATTCACTTGTTGATAGTTATTAATCACATGTGATTGAGATAATAACTATTGTAACTTTACTTGTATTCCCCCCCCCCCCCCAATAAAAGCATTTATAAACATTTAAAAACATTTAAAAGGTTAATTAAGGGGTATGAACTCACCTGTAGTGAGTGGATTGGATTGAAGTGTCGGATGCGATGCTAGGTGACAAGTGGAGACTTGTACACACACAACGAGCCTAGTTATCATATAATCAATATATATATATATATATATATATATATATATATATATATATAACTAATTAGGCACTTGATCTCTAATAAATTAAGTTAAGACACTCTAGAACATGGGAACACTTTGTTTCAAGTGTTAAAGATCACAAGGGTTGCAACCAAGTGTTGTAGGGCATAGCTAGTGAGTGTAGGGTTCAACGAAAACTCCCTAAGGGAGTTTACAGTTCTAAGGTCCTCAAAAAATGAGTTTACGGTCGTAATCTCATGAGTTTATGGTCGTAAGCTCATATCCCCTTGACCACTTGATGTTTTGAGGCTTTACAAGACCCTTAGAAGTATTTCTACTTGATGGTTAAGCCTTTGGAAGAGATTAGGGCACTAATTCCCCCTTTTGGAGAGTTCACGGCCCTAAGACCATTTTCTTTTGGGTTTACTGCCGTAAAACCTTAAGGATTATGGTAATTTGATGTTTGCTAGTCCTAAACATAACAATGAATGATTCTAGGTTAGGTTCCAAGGCTTATGAAGAGTTAAAGCACACTTTGGCACTTTTGATTGGGGTTCACGGTCCAAGAACTTCTTGGGCTGTGAACACCTTACTCTTGGTGTTCTTGGGGTGTTTTCTTGATGTTTAGCAAGGTAATAAGCTTTACAATACACTAGGGTAGAAGTACTTACTAGTTAGAAGCTTGAAATGGAGCTAAAAGTCCAAGAACACTAGTGTGTGTTCTTGGTGGAAATGGAAGAATCAACCTTTTGGAATGATTTCACGGTTAGAAGTGTGTTAAAACACTAGATTAAGGCTTATAATCACTTAAGAAAGCTAGAATCACTTACTAGATTGAAGATCTTGAAAAACTTTCGGATGATACTTGAGAGAGAAATGGGTTTGGATCTTGAGAATTTGGAAAAAGTGAAAATAATGACAAATAGTCCTATATATACCCCCAGATTTAGGGTTTTTGGCAGAAAATATTTTATTCAGGCAGTGAACTCTACTTTCATAGAGCTTTGGAATAACAGAGTTGCACAAAACCCTAGTGCATCCTCTCTCCTGATATATCTTTGAGTGTAAATCTTGAAATGCTCAAACTTATACTAAAAAGTCTGAATATTAACTGAAACTGTTCTGACTTCTATTGGCTTGATATTGTTTGTACAGAATAGAAATTTCGGGTTGTCACACAACTAGAGTAAAAGGTTGTCGACTGTGTGTAAAGAAAAAGGAAATACACTAAAACATATTATTATTATAGATGTGAACTTTGATTAATATGTTATATGTAATTAGAGAGGAGAAAGTTTAATTCTTACAAAGAAAACAAGATTGTGGTGCTACCTACAAGGTGGAGTAGTTTCTAACATAAATCCACACATAGTTGTGATAAAAGATGAATCACAACTTATGTAACACCTATAAAAATCATGTCAAATTTAAACTTTTTAATAACATTTTAAATCTATTAACCATTACAAAACTTGTTTTCAAAATGTATAATATCAGAGTATCCCAGAAACAAAGACATAAAAAGTGAAGAGCTGTACGATCACGCCTTTGCCTTGCCACGATCCCCTGATGTACCTGAAACAATAAACTGAAACTATAAGCCCGAAAGCTTAGTGAGTTCCCCCAAAATACCCATACCCACAACAATACACATATAATCATAAACAACATACTATGGGTCCAATCATCTATCGGAATGGAATACCCCAGGCCCTCAACCATTGGGTTGGAATGCCAACGTACAGATACACTTCACATAACACATATACTACTACAACATGTACTGGGTCCACAGCTTTATAGACTGGATTACCCCCTGGGCTCACAGTGTGAGTCTGGATTGCCTTCCGGACCTACAACTCACATCCGGATTGCCATCGAGCCCACAGTACGAGTCTCCCTCAGCTCGTATCTGGAATGCTCCCGGGTTTGTTGGTTACCGCACGGAGCAATTTCACCTCAACCCATCCCACATAATAAGTCAACATATAACATAACTACTGCACATACAGATAATCACATAATACTACAGGTAGTCCTACAGATCTACCTAACTAGCATAATAACTAGCATGCAGACACTCAGACCAACTATAGCTCACTAAGCATAACCACATCCGATACCGATCTAATAGATCATACTAGCATATAACACCCCTATCTACCAGGATACCGAACTAACGTATCACAACAGTAATAATCCCATTAACAAAACAAAGGATCGACCTTGGTACCTTAGTCCTTTGAGTACAGTGAGGATGACTCACCTGACACTGCTGAAGTCCCGCAGATAAAACTCCAACTGCTGGTTGATAGATTCCCAAACTATCAACATCAAACAATACCCAATCAATAATTGGGTTCCAAGCCCAAGGTCCAACTCACACTCTAAAGACCCAAAATTCAAATAATGGGCCAAAGCCCAACATATGGCCTAATTTTTCAAATTGGGCCCAAACCTTTATAAGGGTTTTACCAGAAGGCCCAACCATTTAGTCCAGTCCAACATTCGATATTCTAATGGCCCAATATCACATAATCATAAAGGCCCAAACTAGTCCTATCTATGGCCCAATTTTCCAAATTGGGCCCAACTCCTCATATGGCCCTTACCTCAAAGCCCATTAATTATTCTAGTCCATTTGCTTGATCTTGGATGGCCCATTAATAACCCAATCATCAAGGCCCAAAAGAAAGGCCCAACAATAAACCCAAGTGAAATTAGGGTTTCACATAAAATGACGATTAGGGTTAAGTGAGAACGTAACCCATTAAGGACTTAATCCATTAAGTCCATCACCCTTCTAATTAAATCATATGGTGTGATTGGGCTTAATACACAATTCCATTCCAATGGCCCAAATGTGGGTCCCAATAAGTCCAAGCTCATAAATCCAATATTAGGGTTTTCTAAACCCTAATTAGGGTTTCTAACCCCATCTTAGCCCAATAGGCCCAATAGCTAGGTCTTTTGATCAATTAGGGTTCATTAGGCCCATTAGGGTTTTAGTCCTTTGTCCAAAGATCCCAAACGAGTCACAATACAAACAAAGCACACCGCCACCCAACACGACGGCCGATGGCGGCATCCACCACCCTACGGTGGTGGTTTTCAGTTTTCTTTTTCATTATTTCACTTTCTAATAGATTTTACAAAGCTTTAATCAACAAAATAACACACAAACACACACACACAACCACCTTGTGGTGGCCGGTGGTGGTGATGGCTTCACTCTTACATTTCCGATCAAACAAACACCCACATAAACACAGCTCGATTGACAAGATACCGCAACATAAGAGACAACCCCATGCACCTTCGCTCGAAAATGAAACCCAACACCCACATACGGTGGGTGGTGACGGCAGTGAACGAAACAGTCGACAGCAGCATTCGTTAACGGTGAAAATGCCATGCTCCTCTTCACTCTCGACGTGCCACCATCGATCTTCTTCTTCAGCCACAACAGAAGCACTGACGACTGGTGGCAGCGGGTGTTCCCGATGATCATCTTCGGTAGCTTCATTCTCAACAGCAAGGCACGACGGCGACACAACCAACCCGATAGTGGCAGCGGCGAACAACAAAAAGAAGAGACAGAGAAGGAGAAGGTTAGCGACTCGAGTTGTAGCAGCATCAATGGTTAGCTTCGCCGGTCGGAAAACATGCATGAAAGGGGTGGTGGTGCGTCACCAGAGATCGAAGGAGTAATAGGTGGTGGCGGCTAGATGGAGGTGGAGTGACAGCTACATCACAACGTGTTTAGGGTTAGGGTTTGAGAGGGTAGCGGGTTTTTATACCCCAAATCCCTTATAACACTTTCCCATAATAACGAAATCAGTCCCTCCATCTTCTTTTTCTTTCAATTTTAATCCAAAAGTTACCATTTCTACCATGACTCCAGAAACTCCTTTCAAATCCAATCTGCAATTTACCCAACAGCCCCTCCTTTTACAAAACCTTTTCAACATAAGTCCCTTAATTACACTTTAACCCCCGAATTAACATCCTGATAATTAGTATTTGATTGTGGGTTATAATAATATAAAATAATAATAATATTACTTCTCGGGGTTCCAGGATTATTATTTAAGCATTATATTTTAAACGAGATGTTACAACTTATCAATGATCAGCCTAACCTAGACAAAAGAAATTTAAGAACAACTTGGGGAGCAAAACTCTAAATATGTTAATGCTAAGAGAAAAGATGATGAGGCAGAATGTGACATCCCCAAAATCACGGTCAGAAAATACTTATTTAATTTATGCTTTTAAAATAATTTTCAGAGTAATCCTTTGATTTAAAAGAGTTGCAGAATTTGTTCCCAAAAAAAATATGATAAATAAAATTTATCAAAGCATTCCTTACAGAAATGTATTTTCATATATAACAAAACTCGGGATGTCATGTTCCGTTACAGATCAAAAGCAAAAATGGCACATTATAAGCGTTACAACAATTATATACAACTACTGGCCTATAAACAAAATAAATTGATCATTCATCCATCTTATGCTCTCGCGCCACTACCTTTAATACAAATAAAACTAAGTGGGTCAGGCTTAGGAGTCTGGTGAGCATATAGGGTTTTCAACCCACAATAAATAATTATATTTAATTCCTTAAAGAAATGTATTTTCATATATAACAAAACTCAGGATGTCATGATCCGATACAGATCAAAAGCATAAACGACACATTATAAGCCTTACAACAATTATATACAACTACTGGCTTATAAACAAAATAAATTGATGATTCATCCATCTTATGCTCTCGCGACACTACTTGTAATACAAATAAAACTAAGTGGGTCAGGCTTAGGAGCCTGGTGAGCATATAGGGTTTTCAACCCACAATAAATAATTATATTTAATTTCACCAAGTAACAATAACTCGATTACCCATTCCCGTTATCCTCACTTTACGTCCCTAAAACAACATCTATTACCAGGGACCTAATCTAGGATTTTCATCAGGATGGACATTACTTCAAAGGGGTTTCCTCAGCAATAGATGTCCTAAAGGCAACCATGAGGGGGATATAGTACACCGATGAACACATCGTTCACAACACCTACAGGTTATGAACCTGTCAGCGTTCCACTGGACAGTCTAGAAAGAGTCTATGGTCATCATCCATACTCCGCTAGATGACTAGATTAACAACAACATTGAGGCCTCTCATCATTTTTATTTCATCACACACCAACTATCTACCCATTTTCTACCCAACATAATAGTAGATAAAATATACATATTTTATACGTAGCTTAAAACCTGTATAGCATGTTAATTCAATACTCATTCCAAATAACAAATGATACATATACACATAACACGTATTCCATAGAGTATAATTCATATATGTCTATTATTAGAAGGCGACTACACACTTACTCATATCATATATATATATATATATATATATATATATATATATATATATATATATATATATATATATATATATAATACATTCGTCCATACTTGTATTAAAATCGTGTATATGAAAGGGACTATGCACTCACTTGATAAGACGATGCTTGGACAACACTACGGCTCTAAAGTGGTAGTCTTTGGTGAAACTGTGATCTCTTTACATACCGGGCTTCTCGCGGGCAGAGCTTCGACTTGGAAACTCTTTTCTTCTTGGGATCATCGGAGATTTGGGACTCGCTTCGGGTGTCGGGATGATACCGGCGCTTCGGGGGTATAACTTGCATGTAAATCGAGGTAATATGGAGTGAGAGGAGAGAAATTGAGCAACCAATTTGGCTGGACTCGACTTCTATTTATAGGGAGCTGAATTCCTATGTTCACGTCGTGAGCCACTTATGTTCACGTCGTGAGCTCGAATATGTCACTGCGTTTTTCATGGCCACTTGCCCTGGACGACGTCCATCACCTGCTCACGTTGTGAACACTATGCTCACGTCGTGAGCTTTGACATGGGTGGAAGTTCATGCCCCGAACTTTAGAAATTCATATCTATCGCATACGAGCTCCGTTTTCGACGTTCCTTATATCCACGCGTAGGTGAGATTATGCTCTACAACTCTCGTTTAGACTCCGTCAGCTAATTTTGAATTTAACTTTTATTATATTCTTTTTAGTAGGCCGGGACAGAAAAACTCCGTTAGAAATTCATAACTTCTTCATCCGACGTCCGTTTTCATCTGTCATTTTACCGTTGCATTACTATTGACGAGATCTTCAATTCTCGTTTAGATTGCTTCGGCTAGAAATCACTTGATCTCATATTCGAACTTTTGGCTGCATACTGCTAAGTCGAAACTTCGAAAAATCATAACTTCCTCATACGAAGTCAGATTTAGATGTTCTTCTTATGCATGCTCTCGGTTTAACGTATTCTATGACTTTAGTTTAGATCACTAAGGCTAAATATCGCTCTATCGTAAACTCACTAGTTACGACATGCAGTGTCGCACCGATTCTGTCGCGAAACTTCGATGATGTCATAACTCCTTCATTATAACTCGGATTTCGACATTTTTTAAATTTTCAGAAACCTCGCAATGACCACTACAACTTCCTTCATAGATATCGAGCTTATCTAATATTTTATTATTACGCTTATTTTTTATTCTTAATTCATTTAGGCCACACAATTAATCTTAAAACACATAATACTTAAATAATACATTTCTATTATTTCAAAATGGGTTACAAAGGTTAACCTAGACTATTACATCAACATTAATGCCTAGCCTAGAAACACGGGTGTTACACAAAAAATATACAAAAAAATAAAGCATAAAAGGAACATTCAAAAGCCTACTAGATATGTTGGACGTATCAATATTTGTGAGATAATTTTTGTAGCATATGCACTAGCAATTGTATAAGATATTGATATAGATGATCCCCAGTATTACAAAGAGGGTGTAATGAGTAAAAAAGCAAAAAACTGGTTAATGTCAGTGAATGGAGAAATGTGATCACTCAAAAAGAATATATTATGGGTGGAGATTTGAAGTGATTAAAAAGCATGGTTGTTATATATTTTCCAACAAAGCTACATTGAGAAAGTATTGTGATCATCCCATTTTGATCAGTTGAAGAATGTTGGAATTCCTTTGACAACACACTTTAAACTTAATTGAAACACTATACTGACAACATATAAGAAGAGATTACATGAATAGAGTTCCTTATCCAAGTGTTTTTTGAAGTCTCATGCATGTTATGGTTTGTACTTGACCTGATTTGGCTCATGTAGTTACTAGAGTAAGCAGCTTTATGAGTAATTCAAGAAATGCTCATTGGGAAGTGGTCAAGTGGATTATACGATACTTGAAAGGAACGGATAACATTTTTTTGGTTAATGGTGCTACTACATGAAATAATGGTTTGGTTGGTTATACAAACGTGAACCATGGTGGTGACCGGTAGAAAGTATATCACTTACATGCTATATCTTTACTTTATTCAGATGTGCAATAAATTATAAGTCAACATTACATCCTAATGTTGCCTTGTTTACAACTGAAGCAACGTACATGCCAATGACTAAAGGGATAAATGAGTGTGTATAGTTACACGGTCTCGTTCAAAGTCTTGAGTTGAAGGTGGATACATATATCTTGTTTTGTGACCTGTAAAGAACTTGGTCTATCATGAGAAGACAAAACATATTAATGTCAGGCTAAATTTTATCAAGATGTTTTGAAAGAAGAAAAGGGTTTCCATTTAAAATATAGATACCATTGAGAACCAAGTTGATATGCTGACAAAGTCATTGCTTAATAAGAAGTGTAATCACTGCTTGGACTTAGTAAATGTTCATTGGAAGTAAGTCGGTTGTGCAATAAGTTATAAGTCAACGTTACATCCTATTGTTGTCTTGTTTACAACTGAAGCAACGTACATGCCAATGAATAAAGGAATAAATGAGTGTGTATAGTTACACGGTCTCGTTCAAAGTCTTTAGTTGAAGGTGGATACGTATATCTTGTTTTGTGACCTGTAAAGAACTTGGTCTATCATGAGAAGACAAAACGTATTAATGTCAGGCTAAATTTTATCAAGACGTTTTGAAAGAAGAAAAGGGTTTCCATTCAAAATATAGATACCACTGAGAACCAAGTTGATATGTTGACGAAGTCATTGCCTAATAAGAAGTGCAATCATTGCTTGGACTTAGTAAATGTTCATTGGAAGTAAGTCAGTTGGTAGAAAACTGGCAAGAGAGAGCAAAAATTCTTGGTTTTTGGATTTTGGAGTATACTCAAGTCAATATGAAGATTGTTAAATGTGACTCGATAATTGACGAACTGAATGGATATCTAACCCGCCCGAAGCCATACACAACAAACTCTTATAATACAGTTGCTTTAGTAGGGTTACATTTTCTATCTGTGTTAATATGTGTAGTTGGGCGCAATCTTGCTCTAGTTAGGATTACATTTCGTACTTTGCCTATATAATATGATTGATAACTAGGGTTTTATTGTATTATTCTTTTTCAAGCTCGTAACTAAGAAATACTCTCTCCTGTCATTGGATGTAAGTCACATTAACCGAACCACGTTTAGTACTATGTCTTTGGGTGTGTTTTATCTAAGTCACCAATGTGTGATGACCTTAAAATGTAGATATGTGATTCAAGGGTGCTTTCCTTATGCAAGAATGTATCGTTTATGAGTGGAAAATCATTCCTTGTGTTTTGGGGATGAAATAACATTAGATTCGAGATAAAGAGCGGTCAAGAAATGACAATAGTGATAAGAGATGATATGTATATTGCTATAATCAACGGGGAGCCACGTGATAGCTAGAGTAAGCCCAAACCCACCCTTAAATTCCTTTTTTATTAGCCAAGGCCCACCCTCTTTGAATTAGTCGAAAACCCATATCCCCTTCGTTCAAATCAATGCTAAATCAGAAGGAGTAGCGTACGTGAAACATCGTCATTTCTAAACCTCTTAATCGAAGTTGGTAGCGGGAGTGGGATATTATGGGAGATAGGAGCAATTGAGTAAGGCAGCAAGCAATAGGTTATTATATGTTAAACTTTTTTTTGTTTCTAATTTGTTAATAAGAAACTTGGCAGCGGCAGTGGGATACTTCATTCAAGCAAGTCCTTATTTTTTTCCTGATGTTTTGCTTCTTGAACATGGATTCTATTGAACTATTTTTATTGCTCGCTAAATAAACTTTTGCTTTGATTTTTAATAAGAAATTTTGTGCGATCTTTCATATTTAGGCCATCGGGCCACTTTACTAGTATTTATGCTCTTTAATTGATGGTTATACTTTTAAATTCTACTACATAAAAGCTCATGAACCAACAAAAAACATTATGATAGACAGTGGCGGAGACAGTACAGGGGCGTGCGGGTGTTCAGTCACCCCCAACTTGTCTAAAGCCCAATATAGTCCATACAATATGAAACATTTAAAAACCATTTCCATCCGAAAAAGAAAAGGACACTAGTAATTTTTGAAGAAGATGCATAAATTAATTCATATTATTTAGAGAATCTGTTGAAGAAAATCAAATCCAATCTAATGAAACACCTTAAATCTATCACAAAAATTCGCAATCCAAGCCAAAAAGTCTTCAAAATAATTAAAGAAATTCAATCATAAGAGAGTTTACAACTTCATAGATCAATTTAAAAAATCATAACCTAGAAAAAATTGCCACAAATCGCGATTCCATGATTCACGTCTATGGTCTCGCCGTCTGAGACTCACCCTCTTGGAATCTCCTTCATGCCTCAGCCTCTCGAAGACCCATGTGTTCTTTGATCTGATCCCTAAATCTTTCAGATCTCGTCCTCTCCTTCTCTAGTCGGTCGCCATTCCCCATCACCACTCACCATTGTTGGTTGCCGCCTCTGATGTGCGGCTTATTCTTATTCTGTCAACAACTCACTGTGAGTTTCTCTCAAACTCCCCAATATCCATAAGATTAATAGTGTCGTATGTCGCTAACTTATTAGATTGTCCTCTTATAAATTTACTTTTTTATTTGTTTTTTTTTTAATTCTACACCTAGCTAGATATAGCCTTCACGTGTTGCCTAAAGACTTCCTGAATTGATGTGCTTTATTAGGCTAAGGGGAGTGGTAATATTCTTAACACCTTGCCATGTAAGATTTTTAAGTGCCACCTCATTTTTTACTATTTAACATCTAACCCTAGCATTTGGTAGAGAGTGGTAACACTTCTAGCATTTTTTTTATTTTCTTTTTCTTATTTAATCAAATTATTTTATTTTAATCCACAAACAATTTTTATGCTGAAAATTTTAAATTGACTTTTATTTAAAAAATCAAAAAACCACCGAGCAACCATTTAATCTAATTGATCAAATATATGAAAATATTTTCACTTATTTTAATACACAAATATTTTTTATGCGCATATTTTAATCAAATTTTATTTTTTTAAATCACCAACAATTAATATAATATAAATCAGTTACATGAAAATAAGTATAAATTTAAGTGTAGGGTTCTTTTGGTAATTTCAGAAACTTAGTTTGTTAGAAGAATTAAGGTAGGGGTGTGATGTGTAAGTATGTGATTTTTGGAGGTCTATTTCCGTCAAATTCAGATTTCTGTCTTCTTCCTCCCAGCAACTAGTTGCAGCGACAGTCTTCCATTTTCCATTTTCAAGCTTAGAAATTGCGATTTTTTTTTCCCGGAAGCAAGTGAATAACTCAAATTTGTGGAGAGGAGATTGAGGGAGGCAACAGCAACGAACCAAAGGTGAATCACGAAAAAAAAAGTTGAAAAAGGAAATAACCAATCAGATTTAAGTTCTTCATTCTCTCTCATCTCGCTATCTTCTTAACGAGTTCTTCATGGCGCGTTCTTTAGCGAACTGTTGGGGTTGGTGTGGCATATCTTAGCGAACCTCTTTTGGCGAGAGGGGTGGCGAGACCACTCCCTCCAGCCTTAACATGGAATTGTCATTTCCTAATAATTGTAATTCTTTTTACTTATTTATTTAACCTAAAAGCTTTTTTAGTTTACAAACATTTGTTAGCCATTGTTTGGTAGTTACCCATCGATTTATAAATGTTTGTTTAGTTTATTTGTGTGTTAATTGTTTAGCTTTTTGTTACCTTATGCAAAATTTCTGATGATAATTTAGTTAATCATTTTGATAAAATTGAAGATTTGTAAAGACTAGTATAAAACATGAATCAAATTGCGTTGCAGGATCTCTCCAAACATAAAATCAAGAAAGCTAATTGTGCCCCCTTCAAACAAAAATCTTGGTTCCGTAGATTGATATCTACTATCAACATTTTCTGTTTGTAACTATTTGTGATAGTTTGATAGTTAATCTGTTGACTTGCTTATCTTGAGATCGAAGGTTCAAGTAGTAGACATAGATGAAATAATTTAAGAATAGGTTACTATATATTTATTTGCCATTAAAAAAAATAAAAGGGACAAAATGGGAAATTGGGATTCAAATTTCAATGAATTAGTGAACAAATTTTGCCTGTACAACTGAAAATGACCTTTATACCCTAAAAGTGAACAACTGAAAAAGACCTTTATACCCTAAAACTAACAAAACAAGCAGTTTCCAACTAATAGTCATTTGCTGTGGGCCCAAGGAGTACTGGGTCCGTCCGATCCGCCATAAACCCCATCGTTGTAAGATGGACACGTGGAAACGGAGCTCCGATTCCATGGACGACGATCCCCTGGTTAAACACTATATTGGTTACCGTGATCTTGACGTTATTGATCCTCATCGGCGACATCGGACCTCCGCCGCCAGCCATCGTTACTCTTAATCGCTCACCAGGTTCCATAGTCTGCAACACCGAATCGACAGGCAGATTGAGCAATTCAGAGGCCGTCAGTCTCTGATTAGGAACAATGTGGAACCTGAAATTAGAGACGTATGTATGTCCATCTCCAAACACACCACCGTCGTCGACGGCGAATATCGTCATGCTGTTCAATTGCATGAGCTGATCGAAGTTTTCTTGTAGTAGGAGAGCGAGCACGGTGTAATCGTTCATGCGGAGGCTAGTCATGGCGTCTTTTAGGAATTCGCGCATGACAGAGATAGTGGAAGGCGAGGCGGAGGTCCGCTGCGAAGGGAATGAGAGAGAAGTCATCCGTTCGATCTGGCAGGAAAACGGGGAGAGATGAGCGAGGTAGCCTTGGATTCCATGGATGATGACGTTACCGTCGTTGAAAAGGTCCGGCCGCGTGATCTCGACGCCTCCGACGAATAGCGTGGGCTCATTGGATGGGTTTTGCGGTGTCGATTTTGTGAGGGTTAGACAGAGAGGGGTGGTGGGGGTGGAACCTAGGGTTTCAATTTTGGTGCCGAAGGTTAAGGATCGGAGGAGGTGGTAAGGGTAGAGGCCGGTGACGGAGTGTTCAAGGAGGAGGAGAGAGGTGGAGCAGTAACGGCAGGAGCGGAGGGACTCGTCGGTGGGGGCGAAAACGGTGGTCAAGTTGGCGGGGGAAGTGGCTGCGACGGAGAGATCGTGGAAGCCGAGGGTGTAGAGGAGAGTGGACAAGTTGTATGGTGGTAGTTGTTCTTCTGTCGTTGATGGAGAGAGGTGGGAGTAGGCGGTGGCGGCGGCGGCAGCGGTTGTGGTGGGGAAGATGATGATGATTGAAGGGAGAAGGAAGAGGATTTGGAGAAGAGTCGCCATTGATGAATCTTGGCCTCTTGGGAGTAGTTATGCTAACAGAAGTAATCAACAGCTTTTTGAATTTATATCTTAAGCGGTTAAAAATAATATAGAAAACAAATTTTGTAAGAGAAGCGAAATTCCTATATTATCCCTCTTTCAAATCATAATTTAGAGAATTCAAGAGAAAAAGGGAATATGTTGATAGGGAAAATGATTACGAGCCAACGAAGTTTTTAAACCGTTCAAAAATGTCAAATCATGTTTTTTCTAAAAAAATCCAACGAACTTAACATTTTATCTAAAAAGCCTAAGTAAGTTACACTTTCCTAAAAGTTAAATAAGAGAAACAGAAAACATGGCTTATTACTATATCGGAAAAATGACTTGTTAGACCAACGAAGTTTCCAAAACGTTTAAAAAACTCTAATCATGTTTTGGCTGTTCAAAAAAAACCCAACGAACTTAAACAAAACAAAATTGGGATTTTTTGAATGCTTTGGAACTTTGTTGGACTTTTTAGACAAACGGTTAAGTTTGTTGGGTTTTTTTGAACAGACAAAACATGATTGAGGTTTTTTGAATGGTTTGGAAACTTCGATGGGTTTTTAAATCATTTTCCCTATGTTGATATTAGTGAGAAAAACAATTGTTGGAATTATACCGGACCATATTTTTTTAGAGACTAAACTGCACAAATACTCAAAATTGTCACTTCAGTTCAAAAAGATTTGGACTAACATCATAGGTCTATCGGTTCAAAAAGATTTGGACTAACATCATAGGTCGAAATTTTTTATTTTATTGCTAGTTTGATCTAATTTGCTTTGAACTTTTAATAATGACCACTTTGCCCTTAGTTTTTTATTTTATTTAAATATTTTCCTGTTTAAAAGAAAAATAAAAAAAAAATGTATTTTCTATTTTACTTTTATAATTTTTTTATAAATGAATAAAAATAAATAAATAAAATATACAATCTCTCTCTCTCTCTCTCCCTCTCTCTCTCTCTCTCTCTCTCTCTCTCTCTCTCGTAAACAATAAAGACACACCTTTGTCTTCCTCCCTGACATCTAAAAACTTTGAACACCATCTAAATTACAACCGGAAGCTGCCAGCACCACCTTCCGCTACCACCACCATCGAATGCCACCGACCAAGGTAAGTGATTTCCTACCCCTACCCAATCAAAACCCACAAATCCACCGACATCCCTTCCTATTAGCAACCATAAATAAGATTTGTGGAAATGAACCCCTACGCCTCCATTTTTTCCAGCAATACCATAACCACCACCGATTATCACCTCTCGTCTATTTCCTCCCTATTTAGCCTCAACCGTGTTCCCTATCTCATCCCCAACCACATGTAATTTTTCCAGTGGTTGTTTCTTCCCCACGACTGATGGTTGTTGAACCTCCGCAAGGATCATCATCATCAAACCTTGAAATCCACAAATTCTCCCTGAATATGAAATCCATCCTCACCACCCACCTACCCCTCTCTCTTTCATCCCATACAAACATACGAACATACCCATCTTCTTCCTTCTTCCTATAGAAAATCAAACATATGAACATACACATTCTCTCAAAATTAAACCCTCTGCAAATCTGTGATCTTTGATATATCATATAGAGGAAGAAGAAGAAACTAGGGTTCTTGAACCTATTGAAAATCCCCATACCTTCTTCTTTGATTATGATTTCAATTTTCCTTCCTGTTTTGAAACGACTACGATACGCAGTTACAGTAAAATCGTTACTCACTCGATCAATCATATAGGTATGCGTGAAGATCTTTATGCTAAAGGATTTGGGCCAGTTTCTCATTTTTTTCAATCTGAATCGATCGCATGTGCTGATTAGTGTAAAAAAGTCGTGAAAAACAATTGATTTTGGGTGTAAGCCATTGAACTGGGTATTCTGATGTAAGCTTCAACTCAAATTTTTGCAGATGACGAAAATGGAAGAAGATGCATCAACATTTATATGAGAATGAAAGAAGATGGGGTTGTAGATTTTAAGGGGAGAGAGAGAGAGAGAGAGAGAGAGAGAGAGAGAGAGAGAGAGAGAGAGAGAGAGAGAGAGAGAGAGAGAGAGAGAGAGAGAGAGAGAGAGAGAGAGAGAGGGAGGGAGAGAGAGAGAGATTGTATATTTTGTTTATTTATTTTTATTCCTTTATAAAAAGAATTATAAAAGTAAAATAGAAAGTACAATTTTTTTTTTATTTTTCTTTTAAACAGATTAAATAAATAAAAAACTAAGGGCAAAATGGTTATTATGAAAAAGTTCAAAGCAAATTAGACCAAACTAGCATCAAAATGAAAATTTTGGACTTGTGGTGTTAGTCCAAACATTTTTGGACCAAAGTCACAATTTTGAACAAACCACATGGACTATTTGTACAGTTTAGTCTTTTTAGAATTTATTTGTAAAAAATATTATCATATTGTAAATTTAAAATATCCAACAATGTATAGAAGTAGTATCCTTTTAATGTTTTTTCTATTTATTCGTTAAATAACTAGATTTTCCACAAACTCAAAAAACTGGTTATTTTTTAATTTAAAGTAGTAGAAACACATTCAAGCAATATCTTCTATAACACGCTTTGTCACAAAAATTCAAACTCAAAATCAAAAAAATTTGCACGTTTGGTTTATTTTTGGATTACAATTGTTTGCTTTCAATAATTTTAATTTTTATGATACTTAAAGTTTCAAATAAATCACGATTTATTTTTATTTTTTATGACACACCTTACTTTAACTACAAAGTTGTACTTAAAACATTCATTAAAGTATTATACTTCCAAAAAAACTACTCGTTATAACAAATCTAATTAAATGACACATGTGCCATTTATATACAAATCTTGAATATCATGTCCCAAAATTCATTCATGTGCTATATATCATGTATCATTTACTTACAAACCTTGAATATCATATCATATAGTATATAGTATATATCATATATCATTTTTTCACAAACTTTGAATATCGTATTAGATGAGGATCAAAGGAAAAAAAAAAAAGAGTAAATTACTGAAATCGTCCATGTGGTTTGGTCAAAATTGCACGTTTGGTCCCTAACTTTTTTTTTGCACTCGGATCGTCCATGTGGTTTGTTTTTGTTGCGTTTTTCGTCCATATGGTTTGGTAAAAGTTGCATGTTTGGTCCCTAACTTTATGTATGTAAGGGACGAAAAACGCAACAAAATCAAACCACAGGGACGATCCGAGTGCAAAAAAAAAGTTAGGGACCAAACGTGCAATTTTGACCAAACCACAGAGATGATTTCAGTAATTTACTCAAAAAAAATCAATTCTGGAAATATACATGCTCCAATGCTTGTCTAGCTGTGATTCTTCCTTTTGGGTCCATGTATAGTAGTTTCTGAAACATCAAACATAAAAAATAAATAATTAAAAAGAGTAACTAAATAGATTCATTGTGCTTTTATAATGGAAAATGTATACTTACATGAAGAAGATCAATTCCAGCTGGTTCAAGACCAGTAACTAATTTCCTCAGATCCTACAAAAAAAATTATTACTATATTGGAAATAATTTTTTTTTTAAAATAATAAAAAAAAGAAAAAGAAAAAAGAAAGGAGTTATTAATGAGAATATTGTTACCTTAGGTTTGCAATGATTATATATATGTAAATACCGATAAATCCTGGAAAATCCAGGCCATGTTTCCTCACTAGGTGTCCCCATGATACTACAAAACAACCAAAATATAAATTTTTTGCATTAAATATATTTGATTAAATTACACGAATGGTCCTTATGGTTTGGGTAATTTAAACGTTTGGTCCCTAACTTATTTTTTTAACTCGGAAGCTCTCTGTTGTTTGTGTTTGTTACGCGCTTGGTCCATGTCTTACCTAAAAAGACTATTTTGTCCTTGATTTTGTAATTTATTTAAATAAGCACATCCTAACCTCACTTCCAACTCATCTTACCTTATCTTACCTACCCAACCTTATTTAAATCAATGGCAAAATAGTCTTTTTAGGTAAGACAGGGACCAAGCACGCCACAAACACAAACAATAGATACTTTCCGAGTTAAAAAAATAAGTTAGGGACCAAACATGCAAATTACTCTAAACTATAGGACCATTCGTGTAATTTCCTCAATATATTTATGTGTTTACACATTAAAATAAAATCAGAAACCTGAAAATTTTTGCAAGTTGATGAAATTCCGAGGTAGCTGAAAACAGAGGCTTCTGAGTCACCATTTCTGCAAAAATGCATCCAACAGACCAAACATCGATTGCAGTGCTGAATTGTTTATGCTCCACAAGAATTTCAGGAGCCTTGTAACAGAAACCCAATTCCTATAACAAAAAATAAATTCTCATGAATAATTAATTCTCATGAATAATTAAAACATATCTACCTCATTTGGATCTTCAGTGTTGGAGTTAAACAGTGTCCTAGGCCATACAAAGTCTGTAATCTTCAAAGTGTTTGTTGCAGGATCGATGAACGTATTCGCGGGTTTAATTCCTCCATGAACAATGTTAAAAGAATGATAATAGGATGCTGCAAGCAAAATCTGGCGTAAAAGTTCCTGTAAAATGCCACAATGAACAATAAGCCATTGAAATGGGTTGCGAATTTAGTTCGAGAACACTTACTTTGATTGTTCGTGGAATCTTCATAACTTTTGGATAAATCCGGATAAAACTTGTTAGATTCGTCTCCATAGATTCGTAAACAAGGACTATACTACTCTGTTCTTGATGATTCACCACATCGATCAGTCTGTGATCCGAGATTGTATCATTAAGTTAAGCGTTTTCGAAGTCTAGGGTTTGTAGAAAAGTATGAAAAGGAAGAGAAAGAGTGTAGGTAGTGTATTTGTATTGTACCTGATAATGTTGGCATGTCTCATTGCTTGCAGCAGCGTTATCTCCTTGATAAGGGAGCCAGGGACACCTTCGTTATCAGGAAACCCTAACTGTTTGAGAGTAACAGTTTGGGATGATAAAAGACACAAGCCTTGGAAGACGCCTTTCTTGATTTTAGCTATTAATTTGTACTACAATTGTATGTATGTTCATGTTCCATCGTTAGTGATCACATAACATCAAAAAATCTCGGCATGTCCAATTTCAGATCGGTTGTTTACCTTTTCCATTAGAGAGCTCTCAGAAGAATGGATAGAAACTCGAAGTCGAAGGTCTGAAAAGAGATGATCAAATATTACAACTATTCGCACAAAATTCCACCGAGATTAATCTGAATTTGTAAAACCTTTGCGAATATCGTCTCAAATGATAACTAATTACGACAAAGAAACGTAAATTGAGGCGAATTTTTGGTATAAACTCCAAGAAGATGGTGAAAATGTACTGATATGAAGATCACACCTTATGAATATACAAAGGAGAGAAGAGAAAATTGTGGAAATGGTAATGTGGTTAAGAATCCACACAAACACGAAGAAAGTAAGAGAAAATTTAAGATACATTTCAATGGAGGGAATATGAACTGTATACTTGCGAATTGACATTGTACTGAAAAAGGAAATCGGAACAGATGTGAAGGAAGAAAGAAGAAGAGTACCTGAGATTGACCTGAAGCTCGTGTCTCCCAAATTGCGACAAACAGAGGAAAACAGATTTTGCAGGTTAGGAGGGAAGATAGAAGAAGACGAGATACCTCATTTCATTTAATAATTTTAGCAGATTGATTTTTTATTTTTATTTTTTTAATATCTGATCACGTTTAATGGCAAAATTGGGTGAGGGCATCAAATTTTCACTTTTTTTTCTTTATAAAACAAATTTACACGAATGGTTTCTGTGTTTGGAAGTATAGTTCGTCCTCATGACTAATATTTTTAAGATGTTTTTTTAAGGGAAATTAAGTAATCAGATTCCTATAATGGTCGCTTTTTATAAAAATCATCATTTTTTTTTTTTTTATAAAATGACCATTTTATCCGTAACGAAGCATTCCAAAGATAAGTCTCAAATTTCAGAGATAATTTGGAGAGATAAGCCAGGAACCTCATTCGTAGAGTTGCATTATGTTTATTTAAAAAAATGATTAACCATTGTTTAGTGGCTTAATTATTGTTAAAATTTATATGGTTCTTGAAAAAAAAAAAGTATTTCAAAAAGATACATTAAAATGTAATTGTATGAAAACCTTTAAATCTATTGTAAAAACTAATAATTATATAAATATGTTTAATTAATAATTTAATGTTCAAATCAACCCTTACTTCATAATGTAATTGAAAGACAAGTATATTGTATCAAATTTGGACCAAGCTGAATAAATGGATCCATCGTCCATATTACTTCAGTTATATGCATCCGTGCTGAAAGGTATCGATACAATTGTACACAGAGCATCATCTACCCTACGCTTTATCAATAAGGAAATGCATATCATGATATGCTTCTGATTAACACTTACATAAAATAGAGTTAGTAACCTTACTAAATATGTACTATGTAATGATTATATATATATATATATATATATATATATATATATATATATATATATATATAGAGAGAGAGAGAGAGAGAGAGAGAGAGAGAGTTAGGATCATGTATATCCTATAAGTATTATGTGAATGTAAGACTAAATATGGTCCACTCGAGTATTAGATTAATTTCATTAATTAAATTAGATATTATAAATATTAAATTCTTATAATTTTGGAAACTTAATCAATTTAAAAAGCATTATTTTAGGGATTAATCACATAACATCGACCATAGTCATCCCTTTCGCTAACCCTAACTGTAGAGTCATTTTATTGTAAAAGTCGAAGTGGCTATGTCTTTGTAATATTCGCATTTTAGTTATTTTACTAAGTCATTTTTATGCGAAGCTTAGATGTTTAGACTTAGTATATTTTTTGTACATTCAGATTCCCTATAAATAGGGACTGAGGTTAGAAGTAAAGGATAACTTTTTGCAACTCGAATATCCTTTTGCTTATTTCGTGTAATCAGTTTTTTCTCAATAAAAGATCTGATTAATATTTACTCTTCGTGTTCTTATTACTCAATCACTCAATTCATAATTGCATTCATAATCTCGATAACAATTCGCTACAATTGGTATTAGATCAGGTTTCAAACTGCATCGATCTGATTTTCGTGTTAGAATCATTTGCTTTTTGAGTTGTAACTTTACTCAAAATTTTCCGCGCATTTTGGTTTTGAAAATCAAATTTGATCTTCAGATTTGAATTGATTCTGTCTTTGAATTGTTTAGTCGAGTAATCGATCAGTGATTTGTGATCAATTCAATTGATCAATTCTCAATTTCATCAAGTTTTTCAAGCTTTCTGAAAATTTCTGTGTTCATCAATGGCAAACTTCAACATGAATACAATGACTTCCTTCTCTCACTTGCTTGGTTCCTCAACCAAAATTCCGATGTTAATTCCAGAATACTATGATCAGTGGGCTGATAGAATGGAAGATTACTTAAATGAAATTGATGAAGAACTTTGGAATTGTATCGATGGAACAGTGCAAGCTCCTGCTAATGTTCAACCAATTGGTCCATCTGCTGCATCTGCTGAAGTTGCTGATCAAGAAAAACGGTTGAAGAATAATGAAAAGAGGTGCATGAGGGAACTAAGAGGTGCTCTTCCTCCTGTGGTTTATAATTACATTCGTAGTTGTAAAACAACAAAGGACATCTGGAACACTCTAAAAGAGAAGTATCAAGGTAGCGAAAAGACGAAGATCAACTGTGTGAAGCAATGTCTAGTTGAACTGAAGGAATTCAGACAAAAGGATGCTGAAACTCTTGAAAATTACTATGATCGTCTGAATGAGCTCATGTTTCGCTGCAATAGGTATGGAATCACTAGGTCTCTCATGGAGTTCAATTTAACTTTCATTATGGGTCTTCGCAAGGAATGGCGAAGTGTGAGCATGATGATTAAGAATCAACAGAGCTTTGATACAACTCATTTGAATGATCTCTACAATCAGCTGAAAACACATGAAATTGAAGTTTCAGAAATGTATGAAGAATTAAAACTGAGTATTGGAGGTCCTTTGGCTCTAGTTTCAAAGGTATCTGAAGTTGATGTGAATGAAAAAGATGATTCAGATAATGAACGATTTCTGATGAATTCAGATGATGAAACTGTGGCATTCTACTCAAACAATAGAGTTAAGAAATTTTTCAAGAAGCCATTTAATCCAAAAGGAAAGGCTACTGATGCGAAGAGTGGAGTCACAAAAATTGGAGGAGAGGAGAGGAAGAAAATGGAGAAAGCTGAGGAAAAATCAAAAGATGCGAAAGAAGTGAAGAAGCTAAAGGGTGACTCAGGAATTTACTGTCACTACTGCAACGGTGCGAATCACTTCGCAGCCGATTGCATGTTGCGAAAGAAAGAAGAGAAGAAAGAAAAAGTTAAAGATGAAGCATACTATTCTGAAAAGATTGAAGAGTTACGTGCTAAGACCAAAGGAGTGTCTCTGGTTGCTAAAGGTGAAACTGATGATGAAGAGAGTGGTACGTATCAAATCTGGTCTTCAGGATCTGATGACGAGAAAATGAGGCATCCCACACATGGAGCCATGTTCGCAAGGTTTGAAGATTGCGAAGAGGAAATTTCAGGGAGGTGCTTCGTATCCAAATCCACGGACAAATCACCCATGACCACCAAGGTATGTCTTATAATTGAATCTTTTAATATTCCTTTATCTGCTTATGATGCTGAACTCACTTCATTTGATGATACTGTGGCTTATTTTGATTCTGTAATTGTGTCTGCTAGTACTGAAGCTCAAAAATTAAATATGCAACTAGGAGAGACACAAAGAGAATTAGAAATAAAAAGAAGCAGAGTAGACAAACTTGAATTACAACTCAAAAATGTAGATTGTGATAGGAATAATCTTACAAATGATGTTAGGTTGTTACTAGCACAAAGGAACATATATTGTAATTCTGCCAAAAGATTGTATGCAAAATTAACTGCTTTACATCATTCTTCTGACATTAGCAAAGAACAACATAGGAAACTTTTACCTTTTCTTGAGTATGAACGTGAAAAAGTTGATGTTGTTTCTTATGATTGCGAAAGTACAATTGCTCAATTTGACAAAATACATGATGATAGATATCCATATGGTATTGTCAAAATTGATGAATTTCTGAATGCTGATGAGTTGGTTAACATTGTCAATGAAAGTTTGACAAAGAGTGAACAAGTGAAAATCTTAAAGAAAACATAAACTTCATCTCTTGCATCTCAATTCAATTATGTTGATATTGATGACAATTTAGATAATGTGAGTGAAATCAATGAGATAGAAGAGGAAGAAGAGGTTGATTGTTCTAAATTGTCAATCATTAATATCACATCTAAGATCAAAGGTAAAGAAATTATTTTTTATTCGATAATAGAGGATGAAATTGATAAATCTTCAACTTCGCAACATTGTAAGTTTGATAATGTGGAAGTTGAAAGCTGGAAATCTGATAATAATGAAGAAAACAAAGAAAAAGTGAAAGATTCACATGAAATACCTCTACGAGTTGTGGTTGATCAAGTGTTTGAAAATACAAAAGAATTTGACAAAATTTTAAATGAAAAAGGCGCACATTATTTGGAAACCAACACAATGGTATATCCAAATTTTGTATGCACTGATAAAACCATTTTTCCAAATCAAGTTTTTGTCACTACTGGAAATGCAGAGAAAATTCATCCCGAATTCAACAAAATGATTGAAAAAAATAATCTAAGGTCAACCACTGAAGGTTTTTTCGCAAATCAAAACACAGAAGAAAACAATTTAACTCAAAATTCTTATGTGTTTCAAAAACAAAAATCATTACAAAAATGGGTGGTTAAAGGTGAAAAACCAAACAAAGTTTTTGAAAAAGTTGAAAAATCAAAGGCTGAAGTGAAATTAAATTCTCATGAATTCAAATTGATGGTTGGAAATTATTCAACAGAGAATAATGTTTCAAAAAGAAAAGCAAGAAAAACAATTTTCTGGCAAGTTGTGTCAAATGACAAATCAAGAGCTGAAAAAGAACAAATTTCAAAAACAAAATCATCAAAATTTCAAAGAAAAAATACACAAACAGATACAAGTTTTCACAGACCAATAAATTCTGTTGACAAAATTCCATATGTTCGCAAATATGACAACAATAGAAAATTTTAGACTTCGCAAAAATTTGTGAACAATCAAAAGTTTTGAAATGTTGACAAATTCACGAATACATCATTACCTTTGAACAATTCCAACAAAGCTAAACGGAAGTTTTCACCAAAACAACCAAATTTTCCAAATCCTTCAATTTCACAACCAACAAAAGTTTCATATTCAAAAGGAAAATCTGATGTCCATACAATCAATTGTTGGATTGAAGGAAAAGGCAGAAAATATCAAAGTGGGAAGTTTTCAGAGCAACAAATCAAGAATGCATTTGACAAGTTCGCAAATAATTCTTCCACTGCTAGTTCATCATCTCATCATTCGCAAGTTCCAGTTCAAAAATGGAAACCAGTTATCAAAAATGCAAATGTTGTGAAGGATAAGATTACAATCAATGGAAATCCAAAATTATTGAACGACTATATTTCAATATCTAGATCTGATGATGTTGATATAATGGATTCTGTCACAAAACAAAGTGAAAATATGGTTTTTAAATTCACAGAATTTGTTTCATTCTACTAATGATGGACCCAACAAGTCTTGGGTCCCTAAATTTTTCCAATAAATGCAGGTGATGTGTGACGAGCAATATGATATGAAATGATATATTGATAGTGGTTGCTCTCGTCATATGACTAGAAGAAAGGAAAACTTGTGAGATTATAGAAGCTTGGAAAATGTAGGAGTAGTCAAATTTGGGAATAATCACAAGTGTCAAGTGAAAGGCTATAGGAAAGTCACAAATGGTCAATTCACTGTGAACAGAGTTGCTTATGTTGAAGGACTTCAACATAATTTGATAAGTGTGTCACAAATTGTTGTTGGTACTGTAAATCAAGTTGTATTTAATGAAGAAGGAAGTATCATTTCAAATGCGAAGTCAAATGAAATACTTCTCAAATCCAAAAGATATGGTTATATGTTTACACTGGACATCAAACCAATTGTGGGAAAACCTACTGTGTGTTTACTATCAAAAGCATCTAATGATGTCAGCTGGCTTTGGCATAGAAGATTGTCACATTTGAACTTTCGCAACATTAACAAACTTGTCATTGAAGATTTAGTTCGAGGTTTACCTATATTAAAATTTGACAATGATACTTTGTGTGCAACTTGCGAACAAGGAAAACAACATAGAAAAGGTCATTCAATTGTGATTGATTCAAAAATTGTGGAACCATTGGAACTTCTTCACATTGACTTATGTGGACCGTCGACTGTTGCTACAATCAATAAAAAGCGGTACATTTTAGTTATTATTGATGATTTTTCTCGATTCACATGGGTATATTTCTCAGGTTAAAATCCGAAGTTTCTCAGACAATGATTGACTTTATCAAAAAGATTGAGCTTAGCCTGAAAAAGAGTGTTCGCAAAATTAAGAGTGATAATGGTTCTGAATTTAAAAATCAAACTCTTGATTCTTTTCTCACAAGCAAAGGCATTTCGCATAATTTCTCATCACCATATACTCCGCAACAAAATGAAGTTGTTGAACGAAGAAATCGATCTCTATGCGAAGCAGCTAGAACCATGTTAACATATGCGAATCTTCCTCAATATCTTTGGGCTGAAGCAGTTTCAACTGCATGTTTTACTCAGAATCGATCATTCATTCATCGAAGATTCAATGTTACTCCATATGAAATAATCAATAATAGGAAACCTAATGTCAAATTCTTTCATGTTTTTGGTTGCAGGTGTTTTATAATGAATCTCAAAGACAATTTGTCCAAGTTTCAAGCTAAAGCTGATGAAGGCATATTCTTAGGATATTCGCACAATTCAGTGGCATACAGAGTGCTCAACAGAAGAACAAGAAAAATTGAAGAAACTTTCAATTTAACATTTGATGATTACTATCTTAAACAAACAGATAGTAAATTTGAAAATAAATCAATACTTGTTGATTCAAATACTCAAATTGATAATTCTGAAATAAATGATTTTGATTATGACTTAATTTTCGGAATTCCTGACAGGGCAATTGATGCGGAAAATAATGCTCCTGATAATCAAACATCAGAATCTTCAAAACATATTGATGATTCGACAATTACTACAACGTCAACATCTTGCAAAAGTGTGCCTGATGTTCATATGGAGGGGGAGCATATGATCAATAATCAACAAGAATATCAACCAACTTTCGAGGGGGAGAATGAAAATAGGAATCATCAAGTTGAGGGGGAGCATTCGCAAAATCAACAAGAATATCAAGTTGAGGGGGAGCATTCGCAAAATCAACAGGAACATCATTTTGAGGGGGAGCATCAAGATGAATATCATGTTGAGGGGGAGCATGATGAAACACAGACAATTAATCTTGATGAAAATGATGAGTTTCATGAACTAAATGATAATTTTTCTGTTGCAGGATCTGAAAATGAAGATATGTATGAAGATGTACCATTGGAATTTGATCCTAATTTTCCACCACCTGAGAAATGGACAAGAAATCATCCAAAAGATCAGGTAATTGGTAATCCACAAGATGGTGTGTTGACAAGAGCTCAAATTCGTGCGAAAAATGAGGTACATAATGTAAACCAAGAACTATGTATGTTTAATGTCTTTATTTTGAAAATAGAGCCAAAGATAGTAAAGGATGCTATGGAACACTCAGATTGGGTTGTTGCTATGCAATCTGAACTGGCTGAATTTGAACGAAACAAGGTTTGGAGATTAATTTCTAAACCTTCTGATGTTTCAATTGTCGGATTAAAATGGATTTTTAAAAATAAAACCAACAAAGATGGCAATATTATTCGTAATAAAGCTAGACTAGTGGTTAAAGGTTATTCGCAACAAGAAGGAATAGACTATGAAGAAACATTTGCTCCTGTTGCACGACTTGAAGCAGTTCGCATATTTTTAGCTTATGCAGCTCACAAAGACTTTGATGTTTATCAAATGGATGTTAAGTGTGCATTCTTAAATGGAGAACTAGAAGAAACAGTGTATGTTGAACAACCACCAGGGTTTATAAATGATGAACATCCTGATCATGTTTACATCGTAGATAAAGCTGTATATGGATTAAAACAAGCACCAAGAGCCTGGTACACAACACTTATAAATTTCTTAAAACAATCTAAATTTAAACAAGGATCACATTATTTCGCAAGAAAGTTGGGAATCATCTAATGCTTGTTCAAATTTATGTTGATGATATTATTTTTGGCTCGACTGATCCAGCATTGTCAATTGAATTTGAAAATCTAATGAAAAGTCAGTTTGAAATGAGCATGATGGGAAAAATTAATAATTTTCTTGGTTTGAATATAAGACAGAACAGGGATGGAATCTTAATCAATCAAGAAAAATATACGAAGAACTTGCTTGAAAAGTTTGGAATGACTAATAGCACGAAACTAAGAGTACCAATGGCAGTAGGAACAAGACTAACTCCTTCGTTAGATGCTCTTGCTGTTGATATAACACTTTATCGAAGCATGATAGGGTCTTTATTGTACTTAACTGCAAGTAGACCTGATATTATGTTTTCGGTTTGCAATTGTGCTAGATATCAAGCTAATCCCAGAGAACCTCATTTGACTGCAGTGAAAAATATTTTTCGCTATCTTAAAGGAACAGTTTCGTTAGGACTTTGGTATCCTTCGAAAACGGGGTTTTTCATTCAAGATTTTTCAGATTCTGATCTTGGAGGATGTACTTTGGATAGGAAAAGTACGAGTGGTGGATGTCAACTATTGGATGGGAAGTTGGTGAGTTGGCAATCGAAGAAACAAACTTGTGTGGCTATATCAACTGCTGAGGCTGAATACATTGCTGCTGCTGCTTGCACATCGCAAATTATTTGGATTCAGGGTCAACTTCGTGACTATGCAATAAACATGAAAAAGATTCCCTTGTATTGTGATTCGCAAAGTGCAATTCGCATTTGTCATAATCCAGTACAACATTCAAAGACAAAACACATTGCTCTTCGATATCATTTTATCAAAGATCATGTGGAAGATGGGAATATTGAAATTCATTTTGTTAAAACAACTGAACAACTTGCTGATATTTTTACAAAACCTCTTGATGAAAAATCATTTGTTAGAATTTTAGCAGGTTTGGGGATGATTAATGCGAATTCAGTTCCAAAAACTCAAGCATGAAAGTATCGTACAGTAGTTATGAGTCAAACTTGTTCAGATGTTACTGTGCATCCAGAGGCTTCGCATGGCTTCGCATCCACATCTTTTCGTATTTGCGATCATAATAACTAAGGTTAGATTTACAATTCATTTTATAGTTTTAATTTTTGAAAAATCAAAAATCCAAAAAGATTTTATTTTGTTATGTTTTCAATTTTGAAAAATTAAAAATCCAAAAAGAATTTATTTTGTTATGTTTTCAATTTTGAAAAATTAAAAATCCAAAAAGATTTTATTTTGTTATGTTTTCAGTTTTGAAAAAAAATTCAAAAATCACAAATATATATATATATATATATATATATATATATATATATATATATATATATATATATATTTAATATTGTGTGCTAAGAACTTAGTACAGGGCTTCATGCGAAGAGTTCATGCTTAGGTGTTTCTACGGGAAGGTATCAATTTTTTAAAAAAATTAGTTAGGATGTCCCTAGAAGCATGCTGTTGTATGTAGACCAAAAACCTCAACAAGACTCTATGTGTGAGAAAAGAAAGCCTTAATGAAATTATCTCATGAAAATTTCTTCCCAAAAGGCTTATATTTGCATAAGTCAAAAGAGCTACCTTACTCTTCTCAAATGAGTTAAGAGTTTTCTGTTTTGTCCATTATAACAGAGGTACACTTCGATTCTTAACCAATCTTTTTATACCAAACAATTTTTTCAATCTGAATTTTCGAAGAGATTAGTCCTTGAGGTCTTTGATCAAACCAATTAAAACCTAGACAAATCACAAGTCTGTGTTTATGATCTAACATCGTGAGATCGTGATGGAAGTGAAACCCAAATATCATAAACCTTAAGGAATGGACGGGGAACATCGTTCCAGATTTTAACGAAACCTTTGTTTCAGTATCAAAATTTCGAAACTCCAAATCATATTCAATTCGCATGTGTGGTCTTGATCAAACATTCACAACTCACGATGTTTGTTACCCAACAAGATCCAGTTCAAAATTTTTTGAATATGATTTCTGTGTGAGTTTTATTTGCAAATCCTAGTCATGATAAATATTTTCAAAAGCCAACTTGTCACTGACTACACTGGTCAAACAAGTAATTTCATTTACAATTTCTCATCTTATGTTAAGGATGATATGTAATGAAATTTGAAACCAACCCAAAATATCTTTTAAAAGAAGCCCTTCGATACTTATCAACAAGTATTCGATTGTAATTCACGGGAAACTACACAAGCTGTTGATTGTCTCTCTTGATGATTAACGAAGCAACCTTTGCCTGGGGTTTAACTGCATTCATGTCAAATTGAATTTTTGACATCACATAATTCCAAAATTTTTTTGTTTCTCATCTTATTCTGTTGACACAATGCACACACGAAATCCTTGAGGTTCTGAGTAAAACCAACTCAGGCTGATGATTTCGCAAATCTGGCATATGACTTCACTCTACATCCCAAAAGTGAAAGAGCCTTGCCTCCATGCGAAGGGTTTTAATGGTTTAGATTCTATAACGGGAAACTTGACAGACTGTGTACTCAATATGGTTGGTATTCTATCCGGTTTTCAAGGACATGGGACAATTACTTTTTACAACATGGTTATCTTTTACAGTATTGATCCAATTTTCAAGGTGCCACATCGGATAACATTAAATTCATCCGGCTTTAATTTCAAATCAATTTTGGATAAACTATAAAAGGGGGATCAAGAACACTATATATGGTTATGCGAACAGAATTCTCACAAACCTCCAAAGATTCAAACTTGTTCAACTTCATCTCTTTCAAACCCTAACAATGGCGGCCACTCAATCCAACACTGATGGAGTTCTTTCTCAATCTCTGATGAAAATCCAAAGCACCAATTATCAAGTTGATCCAAATGTCTCCTCTTATCCCGAAGAATTGAATATGCTTATCGTTGCTCTGAAACGATCCTCTCTGGCCACTGCAATGTTCAAATATTTCTCAGTTCCGATGACTTGGTTGTCATTGGCTGCATCTTCTGCTTCACACAACTTCACCACCGATCTCATAATCTTCAACCTCATCAACAACAAACGGGTGAAACTCACGAAGAAGATGTTCGTTGAGTTTTTGGAAATTCCCAACAACCCTCCATTTTCAAACCCGTTAATTCTCAAATCATCCATATGTTTAATGAATGGGCCATCAACCAGAGCTTGAGAAGATCAGTGACTTTCGAAAGTCTGGGTTGCCGTGTATATGGAATTTCTTATTTGGAATTTTTCTCCGATGCCTAACAGGAAGAACAGTTGGTCTGGATAGAGGGCGAATGGAAGTATATGCCATGGTTATGGGATTGTACTACGATATCAGTGTGGATTATGCAACCCAGTTGTGGAAGGAATTTGTCAAGAGTCTAGAAAACACAAATTCGGAAAAAGGAATTTCGTGTGCGAGATATTGGAGTTTGATTCTTGAAAAGGTGTATGAAAAAGAGGGGATTCCTGTCCCTGAGGATGTTGAAGTTGCTAAATTCTCTTTATATCAATTTCCGAAGGTAGTAGAAGATGATGAGACAATTTTTACTCATGTTGCTCGCATTCCAGATGCGATGCTTCGCAAGGTCTCTCAAACTCACAAGGTCTTGGTGAGATATTTGAAAACAATTGATCCATCGGTGCCGACTAGAGAGTTATTAGAGGTTGTTGCATCATCAAAGAAGAAGAAGTCTACAAAGAAGGATGCGAAAGGTCCATCTTCGCAACAGGCTCCAGATGCAGATGTTCATATTGAAGAGACTTCATCTCAGCCGGAGAAAGAAACAATACCTTCCAAGTCTGGGGTATTGAAAAAGATTCGCAAGACTGAGGTGAGCAGTAAAGGGGTTACAATTCGCAGTATTCCAGCTCCGGTTTCTCCAGGAAAGAAAAGACAAAGAGCTGAAGACGTTGCGAAAAACATGCAACGTACTCTAACAAAAAGACGGAAGCTGGTGGTTCGCAATGAATCGTCTGATGAAGAGATAGTTCTAGAAACTCCACCGGTGACGTCTACGGTAAATGTTTGCTTACCCATCATTTCTGTTCAACCTACTTCGCAAATATCTACCACCACTCCACTCACAGAACCACTTGAAATAGTCACTACCGAATCAATTTCTGAGGAGGTACCTATTTCTGATACGGTTGTCAACGTATCTGATACGGGGGCACCTATCACAAGTGTTGATACAACAATGCCCATCAGCCTACCAATTACATTTCCCATTTCCACTATCACTGTTTCTACCTCATTACCACCTTTTTCACTCCCAACATCTACCCTCACCTCATCTTCGATATTTGACCATGTTTTGAAACACCCATTCACTACTCTATTCCCTTCGCAATCACCTGAAACTCCTCGGCCAACACATCACATGTCCGATGATGAAATGGAAGGAGGAAGTTTCGGAGGAACCTTTGAGGCGTTACACTTTGACTCTGAAGAGGAGGAAATACCCGATCACATGCTCATGTCGGGAAAACAGTTCAAGATTTTGAATCGCAAGTTGAATGCGATTATTCAATCACAAGCCGACTCAGGGTCTAAATCTTCTATGTCCTGGGTAGAAGTGGAATACTTGATCAAGGAGGCTGAAAAGCATATTCTTGAAAAAGTTGATCAAGTGGACAAAAATACAGAGCTTCGCATTCAAGCTTAGGAGAGTACATTTTTGGGTGTAGTAAAGGAGTTAAAAGCTGTCACAAAAGAACGACATGTTCTATTTATACAGGATGTGAAGAAGGTAAGAGAGGACGTAAATTTCAAGATTGACGAATTGAAGAATGAGATTGCGAAGGAGCTTAAGGATATTCATTCTCAACATCTTGAAGTCCAGAAGCAGGTTGATGTGGTGGCTACTAAACTCAACAAGGTTGTTACTGCCCCTATTCTTGAAGCTAACCACAAAGAGACCAAAGAGAAATTTGATCAACTTCTTAAGATGGTAACTGAGCTCAAACAGGTGGTTTCGCAATCTTCACCACAACAAATCCTTACCCCTGAGTTCTTGTCTCTGAAGGTTAATACTTTAGAGCAAGCAATTCAGAAAGCATTAGCACCCATCGCAAACTTCACTTCTTTACTCCCAAAGAATTCCCCACCTGCTTTCACAGGGGTGCAAGGGGGAGAGAAGGGTAAAGAAGATGCGAAGACAGTTGGGAAAGTTATTTCGACCTAACTCAAGACAATTCTTCTTACATTCACAATGCCTGTTTCCTCGACAATTTTGACCACGAGACCAATAGCCAAAGGTATATCCATTGGGTCAAAAGAAGGAGAGAGTTCAAGTGCGAAACCTCCAACTGATGACGTGGGAAAAGGGAAGGGCATTGCATACGAAAAGTCTAAGGAGGAGAAGAAAGCCAAAGCTGAAGCAGAGATTGAGCGAATGAGGAAGGTACAGAGCATTATGAGGCTCAGGGCTGGTGATCCTCCCACAATGAACAAAGGTGATCCTGAAAAGCTTTATTCATATGAAACAATCGAATCAAAGGTTGTGGGGATAGAGATGTACGAATTTGAGAAGTAGCCTAAGGTGAGCTATGATATTGCTAATTCGGACAAATGTCAACTGGATTTTCCGATAAATGAGATGCTCTTCATAACTGCTCAATACAAGATCAATGAGAAGTTTGACAATGCTGATGATTATATACACATGAAAATCAGATTTCATGCTGTATTAGTGAAGAATCCGGAGGAAGTGTGGTCTTTAATGAAAATAAAGAAAGTGCTAACCATCAAGAAAGACGCAGTGTTCGAAGATATGCTACAAAATTTTCGATATTTTGTCATGCGAGCTGATGACAAACAATACGACTTCACCATTGCTGATTTTCCTCTGATGAATTGCTACGATCTAATTCAAGTAGCAATGATTTTGAAGCATATGGAGGATCACAAGCTCAAGGGCTCAGAGACAGAAGTTTTTAGAGTCGGCTTCGCACATATCAAAGTCTTCATTGATAGCTATTACGATTGCTTAGCAATGACTGATGAAGAATTAGCCACGAGCTTGGGGAGAAAGGTGACAGTTCCCTGGGAAACCACATTGAACCAGTCAGTATTATCAAAATATGTTGATGGGGAAATTTGCCTTAAACCTTTTGACATGGTGTTCTCAGGAAGGGATACAAAGGGTAAACCTAAGAAGTTTTTGTTCAAGGTCTCTGAGATAGAAAGATATACCTCTACACAATATACGGACTTTATTGTTCATATGAACAATTGCAAGAGAAACAATGAAGGATTCAAAGAGGAGCTGAAGAAGGTGATCAACTGGTATTCCGAAGTGCGAAAGGCTATCCACTCAGCTGTGCAGAGGCTTCTATCTGAATAACTCCGACTGTTTACAAAGGGGGAGATTGTAGAGTCATTTTATTGTAAAAGTCGAAGTGGCTATGTCTTTGTAATATTCGCATTTTAGTTATTTTACTAAGTCATTTTTATGCAAAGCTTAGATGTTTAGACTTAGTATATTTTTTGTACATTCAGGTTCCCTATAAATAGGGACTGAGGTTAGAAGTAGAGGATAACTTTTTGCAACTCGAATATCCTTCTGCTTATTTCGTGTAATCAGTCTTTTCTCAATAAAAGATCTGATTAATATTTACTCTTCGTGTTCTTATTACTCAATCACTCAATTCATAATTGCATTCATAATCTCGATAACAATTCGCTACACTGACGATCATTAGTGCATCTTTTCCTACTCCTCAAATATAGATCGGCATACTCTTCTATGTTGCTGTGTGCAAAGAGTTAATGTTAGATTAAACAAAGAGGTCACCACTAATGGCCATAAGTTTGGCGTCTCATGTTGCCGACGACCAATGTGATACATATACATAAAAATAGGTTCGATTTTGATATATATGTATACTAATATATAACGAATAAATAGTAAACAATTTTTGTGGTCATTTATTGCACCTGTTGAAGAGATGGAGGAAACGAATCTTTGGAGTTTTTCTCTTTGGTTGTTCTTGGAATTTACAAAAGAAAACATTTTTTTGCATTGCTTTTCTTCTACACGGTTTAAGACATTTATTTTTGTTTTTTGATGTTCCTATTAAACATATATTTATATAACTTTAAATGTTTCGTGTATATGTTTTGTTATTTCAATTGAAGTATGTTTTCGAAATCAAAATGATGTTTGTTAATTAATTGCTTTTATGTAATTTTTTATATTTAGTTATATGTTTCTAATAATTATATCAAATCATTTTTTTTCTGTGGTAACATCACTACCAATGAGTATCTACAAGAGTATATTCTTTAGGAATACATAAACAGTATATTCTCCAAGAATAAATCAACATTATATTCTTGACAAATGAATCAAGCATATTCTCCAAGAATGAATCAACAATATTTTTTTATGAATGAATCAATGATAGATTCTAGAAGAATACATCAACAATATATTTTTCAGAATATTAAATTGTCCATGTAATTTATATTCATTCTCAAAAAAATTATTAATTGCATTTGTCATTTATGTTTTTTTTTTGTCTTATAATTCTTTCATTTCCAAGAGAATTTTAGATTTATACTTGTCTTTGATGTTCATTCTCGTGAGAATTAAATATTTGGAATTATAATTTATTTTTATTCTTACAAGAATGTTAGATTTTACATCTATATTTATGTTTTTTTTCTCTTTTATTTTATGATTCTCATGATAATAATGGTTCAATTGTTTCAAAACATTTATCTTGTAAACACAATTTTAATGAATTAAATCTAATTAAAAAGAAAAAGAAAGGATAAAATAAATAAAAGTTATAAGAGTGCATACTACAAAAAAAACAATAATAGTAAGAATATATATTAATATCCCTAGAAAACATATTTGAATATATTGAATCGTATTCAAAATAAATTTAATTTAATTTAAGTGTTGAATAAAATAGATATTTGATTTGATGGTTATTAAATAAAATGAATTAGTTGCCTAAAATATAGGTAATTTATATTTCTCTCTCTTAATAAAATGTCATATTTATTATTATTAATTAATTAAGTATAATTATATAATACATGCTATCACATGTTAATATCATGTACCTTAAAATCACAAACCTTTCATTCTTTTAATCCAATGGATAAGAATTAGTAATACATTCACACAATACTTGAAATTCACACAATACTTGAATTAGTAATATATATATATATATATATATATATATATATATATATATATATATATATATATATATATATATATATATATATATATATACTAGATTGTAACCCGTGAGAACCAATGTTATAAAATTAATTAAACTTTCATATAAAAAGTCAAAGTTATTAATTAATTATTTTAAATAAATTATTATTTAAGAGATATTTTTTTAGTTATATAAAATTATAATCGTTGATTTAAATAAATACATGAAGTTATATCATCTTATAATATGTAGTAATTTTATTTTATTTTTCAATTTTATGTTATTAATTTAATATAATTAGAGTGGGAAAATTTCAAATTTAAAATTTAAATAAAAGAATCAATTATTAGTTTAATGTAATTAAAATGAAAAAATTTAACATTTGAAATTTGAAATGAGTAATTAATAGGTTGACAAGTGGCATGATAAATAATATATAACATTAATGAGGTGTTCTAATTATATGACACTTGTCAATAGGAGATTAAACCTATTTTTTTTATTAAAATAGGGATATATATATATATATATATATATATATATATATATATATATATATATATATATATATATATATATATATATATATACTAGTTTGTAACTCGTGAGAACCAATGTTATAAAATTAATTAAACTTTCATAAAAAAGTCAAAGTTATTAATTAATTATTTTAAATAAATTATTATCTAAGAGATATTTTTTTTAGTTATATTAAATTATAATCGATGATTTAAATAAATACATGAAGTTATATCATCTTATAATATGTATTAATTTTATTTTAGTTTTCAATTTAATGTTATTAATTTAATATAATTAGAGTGGGAAAATTTCAAATTTAAAATTTAAATAAAAGAATCAATTATTAGTTTAATGTAATTAGAATGAAAAATTTTAAAATTTATATAAAAGAATCAATACACATGCGGAATGATCCGTCTTTCTTCTTAACGAACAAGACTGGTGCTCCCCAAGGTGAGAAACTTGGTCTTATAAAGCCCTTGCTGAGCAGTTCGTTAAGTTGACCAGAGAGTTCTTGCATGTCGGCTGGTGCTAAACGGTAGGGCGACTTGGCTACTGGGGTAGCTCCTGGGACTAAGTCTATTCTGAACTCGACTTGTCGTTGCGGAGGTAACCCGGGTAGTTCTTCTGGGAAAATGTCGGGAAAGTCGCTCATTACTGGGAGGTTCTTTAGTTCTTTCGTTTCTAGGTTCGTGTCGACGACGTGAGCAAGAAATGCGTGGTATTCTTTGCGCAGATATTTCTGTGCTTGAATACTAGATATAATGCGAAGACTCGCACCAGGTTTGTCGCCGTAGACTATAAGCGTTTCGTTAGACGGGAGGTTTAGTCGGACTGCTTTCTCGTAGCACATGATGTCGGCGCGATGAAGACTTAACCAATCCATGCCGATAATAACGTCGAAACTTTTTATCGAGACCGGCATAAGGTCAATTGGGAATGAATGGTTATCTAAGGTTAGAAGACAACCTAAGTATATGCTATTAGTACTTTCAGTTTTCCCATTGGCCATTTCTACTGTGAATTGTTCATTAAGTGCGTGTGGTTGTTGCTTAAGCATGCAAGCAAATTTGTGGTTTACGAAGCTTCGCTCCGCTCCACTATCGAACAGAATGCATGCATAGGAGTTATCAAGGAGGAACGTACCAGTCACCACTGTCGGGTCAGCAACTGCTTCCCCGTGGCCTATTGCTAGTACTCTCCCTGCTCCTCCAGCATTCCTCGCCTTTGGGCAGTCCCTTTTAAAATGGTCTGTTTCGCCACAACCATAGCAAGTTGGGCTCACGCCAGAGCCAAGAACTTGGGAGATCGGTTGCGCCGGGAACCTACAGAATCGGACGGTGTGTCCTTTCCTGTGGCAGTTAGTACACTGCATTTCACGGCAGGCGCCGTTGTGGTGGAAGTTGCACTTGTTGCACTTCGGCAAACTTCCAGAATACTGCTTCCCCGGAGCAGTAACAGCAGTAGGGGCTACCGCAGCATGTACTGCTACGATTTGCTGTTTCTTTGAAGCACGCTGCTTCTTCTTCTCGTCCCAAAACTTCCGCTTGTTGCCAGCGGGTTTAGAGGGTTCCGGGATGGCTAGGGTGGTTGTAGTTGCAGGGGTCTTGACTCCATGGTCAATAAGTCTTTGTGCCAATCGCTTGGCACTGTCGAAAGTAGCAGGGTTGGATGCTAAGACGT
Organism: Lactuca sativa; assembly: GCF_002870075.4. Classification (NCBI taxonomy): domain Eukaryota; kingdom Viridiplantae; phylum Streptophyta; class Magnoliopsida; order Asterales; family Asteraceae; genus Lactuca; species Lactuca sativa. Next base: position 87,287,247 of record NC_056627.2, on the reverse strand, counting down.
TCCCCTGGTACGGAGGCACTAGCCCCCATATATACCGCTCAATCTTTTTCCCTTCAGTGGGAACCATGTTGGGGCATAGGGCCACCAGTTCGCTAAAGCGGGCAGTGTAAGCGATCACGTTGGTGCCCTTCATTGTCAGATTCCAGAGTTCATGTTCCAACTTCTGGACTTCGCCCCTAGGGCAGTACTCCTCAGTCATGAGGTCCTTCATCGTTTCCCAGCCCATGTCGTTAGCCACGACGAGAGTTAGGGCTTTGACGTGGCCGTTCCACCACGTTAGGGCTTTATCCTCGAAGGTTCACGCGGCATATTTCACTTTAAATGCAGCCGGGCACTAACATATTTCGAAGACTGATTCAGTCTTCTCGAACCATTGCGAGAGAGCAATGACTCCGCCGGTGCCATAGAAAGGCTTCGGCTTGCAGTTTGTGAAATCCTTGTAAGAGCACTCCCTGGAGCGCACTGGGATTTCAACTGGGATAGATTCAATAGGGGTTCCACCTCTGCTAGCATCCGATGAGTGATACTGAGCCATGGCAGTTGCCACTGCTGCAGCTACGGCAGCATTCAGGGCTGCAGTATCGATGACTGCAGGTGGTGGAGGCGGTGGAGGTACAGGATTATTCCTATTTCTGGGAGACTTGCGAGGAGGCATCCTTCAGCTATAAGTTTATAAAAACAAGAAGGATGATAAGAATCAATTTGTAAGCAATGTGAGAGTGACCCATGGACTAATTACCCCTAGCCCAACAGTTGAATGAGTGTTAGAAATCACAATAAGAAATATCAGTAGGAATACACAAGTGTACAAATTTTTCCCACAGATTAGGTAGATTTCAATAGTACGGGTATTACTAATGTAATAAGTTCAAGGAAAATCGACCTAACAGTAGGTCTTACATCATACCATAAGGACAATACTGACAGTCCTAGATTCCTAATTAGAGTACCGAAAGTTAGGAATATTTTACAGACAAGTGCTACTTAGAGCACATAAGTTCAAGGCTATCCCTAAATCAAAAGACAGAGATGTACTAGACATCATCTAATGGCGATGGGAATTCCTCGGGCGATCCCTGAGGTCGGACACTTGGCGAAACACCTCTTGAAGGTGTCGGTCCTGAGCTCTCTGACGAGCTCTAAGTTCCACGACCTCAGCTCGGGAGGCAGCCAGCTGTTGTTGTAGAGTTTCGTTGGTTCTCCGGGTCCGTTCCATGTCCTCTTCGAGACGGCGAATGCGGACTGTATTGACACCTGAATTGGCATCAATCTCCATGACCCGGTCGATGGCTGCTCGACCCTGCTCGACATTACGAGCTATTCTGTGGATGATCACCGGCAGAGCTCTGTCAGCAGAGCCACCATCGCTGATGTTGTAGAAGGTTCGGTCCCCAAAGTATGGTAAGGGCTGACCCTGCTCATCACTCCAGCGATTCAGATTGTTTGCCCACATTGGAGTAGGGCCTGGAAACGCTGGTCGAGGGTTGTTGTTCGGGGCTTGACCTACTAGCGGTAGGTTGTTGACTTCAGGCTCGGAGTCAGATCCATCTGAAAAACCTTCTGCGAGGTGATCATCCAAAGGGATTGGATGATCATCTTCAGGCTCTTCATCGATCCACCCGGCATTGCCTTCATTGGGGAAGTACGGGTCGCCATGAGGGAATCCAGCCATTTATATCTACGCGAGAAGAGAGGTATAAGAATATAGTATACGTGTAACTAGTAGCACAAAATACTCCTATAGTATTTTAAGGTTAAGTTCTACTGATCTTCTTGTGGTATTGTTGGTAAGTTTTTAGACTTGTTAACATATCACAACCATTCTAGGGCATATGCTAATCACTCCTAGGACCAGCATAGTTGATCAGGCTATGCCATTCCAAGGACTGACCATACATCCCCGAGCTCACTTGTGATATTCAACAATCGTAATACTTTTGTTCTTGTCATTGTGACACTGATTTTAGTATGAATGTAGACTAGTATACTTAATTAAATATTTTATTATTTAAAGTATAGACTCTTGGTCAGAGTGTTTTAGTCCCTTTTGGGTTTATAGATTAGTATATCTTTTATGGGTTGATATACTTGATTCACTATAAACAATGCTCTGATACCCATCTGTCACACCCCAAAACCAAGAACGGCGAAAACGTTCTGGGGCGGAGGACGTCATGTATAGTATCACAACACAGTAAATGTAAATAAGCAAACAACATCATCCATTGCATTAAATATATAATTTTAATACAAGTGTGTTCTGTACAGTTATAGACACCAAAAATAATGAAACACAAAATAATATGAGATGAGTCTTGAATGCACTCCATCTTCTCAAATGCTGGCCTCGGTACCTGTCTACTGATGACCTGAGAATACAAGTTATTTTGAAAGAGTTTATCAGCATTAAGCTGGTGAGTTCATAAGTATTTTAGTGTCAATGTTTCTTGTAAAAACGTTTGAACCTGTCTCAATGTATAAGTTGTAAAAATGTAAGTAAATGTTTGAAAGTGTTTGTAAAAGTTTGAATCACTCAGAAAATCCTATATTTTCTATAAAAGTAACCTTCTACCAAGGCTAGGCTGTTTTGTAAACTTTTCTGTTGTAAAGTGTGTGATTACCCAAATATAACTATCATTTGTTAAAATATAGTTTGTACATTAATGCGTAAGTGAGATTATCACTAAAATATGTAATGGGTAAATCATTGTAGTACTGTAGCTTTGTATATTAAGACTACTGCTGTACTAAATACTACTACCTTAAACCGGATTTATATTAAGGCATAATGTGATAAATTGCACCATGCTATCGACTGGTATCAACGACATAATGAATGGTCGTAATAAAAGAAATGACGTTTGGCACCCGCAGACCTGCAGGTCCGGCTGTAGCTAGCAGCAAGGTGTAGGATAGTCAATCCAGTATAGATCTATACGCAAACTCGCGCTCTCCCTCCAAGAGAATTCTGGCTACAACTCGGGCCATGACATTTAAGGCATGCCCGATACAGTGGATCACAATTATTACGTATTTATGTATATGTATTGTTTCTCGTATATCTGTATATGTATTGTTTCTCGTATATCTGTATATGTATGGTTTCTAGTATATCTGTATATGTATTGTTTCTCGTATTTTTGTATATGTATTGTTTCTAGTATATTTGTATATGTATTGGTTCTAGTATATCTGTATATGTATTGTTTCTCGTATTTCTGTATATGTATTGTTTCTAGTATATCTGTATATGTATTGATCATGCGTTACCCCGATGGTAACCAGCTAATGATGTACTGATGAGTATGAATATAGAAGTACTTTTATGTCTATACATGTATATATGATATATAAGTAATATGGAAATGACCTTCGGATGGTCACCCGAAATCCCACCAGACCACATCCAAATCGAGGAAAAGGAAATAGGGCGGATGGCATTCCTAAGCCTTTTGAACATTATTTATATATCTATACATATATGGGCATGCAATTGTATATATATAGCATAAATAAGTTTTCATAAAACATTTTGAAGCATAAATATAATTTCAAGAGAAGATTGACTTGACGTCGATCTATAAATCATTTTGAAAGCATATGTTGATAAAACAGTTTAAATATATAAGAAGCATTTGATTGAATCACAGTCTATAAGTAAGTTTGGATAGTAAAACAGTTTGTAAAACATTTCAATAGTAAAGCGGTTGAAATACAGTTTGAACAGTGTGAAAATCGTTGTTTTCCTAGTTATTAATCACATGTGATTAAACACAATCACATGTGATTGAAGTAATAACTTATAAGTATTTGACTTGTATCCCCCCCATAAAGTGTTATAAAACATTTAAAATCATTTCAAAGGTTGATTCAAGGGGTATGAACTCACTTGTGGTGAGTCGTTTGAATTGCAGTGTCGGCTACCATGCTAGGTGACAAACGGAGACTGGTTTACACGCACGAGCCTAGTTATCATATAATAAGCATATATATATAACTAATTAGACAAATAATAACTTAAATAAATAAGTTAAGACACATAGGAAACATTTAAACACTTTTATGAGTGTTTAAGGTTCAAATGGTTGCATCTAAGTTGCTACGGGACAAGGCAAAAGGATTTGAAACATCAAAGGGCCTTGTATAGGAGTTCACCAACCAACAAACCCCACACCTTGGAGTTTACGGCCGTAAACTCATAGGTTTATGGCCGTGAACTCCTCAAATGGTGTTTTTGGGTGTTTTGTGGTGTTATCTTGACCCTAGAACACTCCTAGCTTTATTGGAATAACACATGAAGTAGTTTTAAGGCTCTAAAACACTCCATATGGGAGTTTACGGCCTAAGGTCCTTCACCTTAGAGTTTACGGCCGTAAACTCTAGGAATTTAATTGATTTGAGGCACTTAGACATCAAGGATTGCTTTCATGAATTTATCTAAGGCTAATGGGGACAAGAGGCACACTTTGGTGCCTTCACTTGGAGTTTACGGCCCAAGTCATGTTCCTTGGCCGTAAAATCCTTTCAAGGAGTGGTTTCTATGTGTTCTACTCTCCATTCTAGTCCCAAAGGTGCAAGGTAAATTGTCTAAAGGCTTAAGGGTTGCTTGGAATGATTTTTGTCCCACAAAAAGGGGTTTACGGCCCAAGGGAGTTCCTTGGCCGTAAACTCCTAGAAACTTATGATTTTGATGTCTTTTGATGCCTAAAATAAGCACAAGCAATTTAGGGTAAAGGTCCTTAAGCATTAGGGGGAGTTTAGGGCACTAATTGCCCTTGAAAAGGGGTTTACGGCCCAAGGGAGTTCCATGGCCGTAAACTACTAGAACTTGTGTTTCTTGGATGCTTTTTGGCCTATAAAGATCATACCCTATCTCCTAAACAAGTTGTCTAACAAGGAATCGGGACTAGGAAGCCATAATGTTCCATTTTTGGAGTTTACTCCCCAAGAACGATCTTGGGCGGTAAACTCCCGGATCTTGAAATCTAAACATGTTATTGTTGTTAATAAGCATTAAACAAGTATTGAAACACATATAGAAAAGTAGACTCACAATTTGGGATGAAAACCCGAAGATCCGTCAGAGAGAATATGGCTTTTCTCTATTTGGAATTGTAAATAATGAATTAATTTCATTCAGAAACTATTTATAGTCCTGGAATATTTTGGCAGAAAATATTTTTATTCCTGACGTTGGACTGTAACAGTATGAAACTTGAAATGCCCAAGTTTCCCAAAACCAGGAGTATCCACTCTCCTGATATCATCTAAAACATGAACCCTAATATACACAAATTTGTTCGGAAAAGCTTGAAAATCATAGAAACTGAACTTGCTTCTATTGAATAGATGAGGTTCATACAATGGAAATTTCGGGTTGTCACATCATCCCCCTGTTAGAGGGAATTTCGTCCCGAAATTAAAATTTAAGCAAATAAAAGTTACAAACAATTAAGCGAAAAGATGAGGGTATTTCAACTTCATCTGGTCCTCGCGTTCCCAAGTGAATTCCGGTCCTCGCTTGGCGTTCCAGCGAACCTTCACGATAGGGATACGGCTTTGCTTCGTCTGCTTGACCTCACGGTCCATGATCTCTACAGGTTCTTCCACGAAGTTGAGGCTCTCGTTGATCTCGATCTCGTCGAGTGGGATTACAAGAGTCTCGTCGGACAGACACTTTTTCAAGTTAGATACGTGGAATGTAGAATGTACGTTACGCAGTGTGTCGGGTAGATCAAGTTTGTAAGCTACGGGGCCGACTCTGGCAAGAATCTCGAAAGGCCCTATGTACCTCGGATTAAGCTTCCCACGCTTGCCGAAGCGTAGCAAGCCTTTCCAGGGTGAGACTTTGAGAAGGACTCGGTCTCCCACCTGAAATTCCAAAGGTTTTCTTCGTTTGTCGGCGTAGCTCTTCTGTCGGTCTCTAGAGGCTTTCAATCGTTCACGGATTTGAACGATCTTCTCTGTCGTTTCCCGAATGATTTCCAGACCAGTGAGAGTACTGTCGGAAGCTTGCCCTCTTGCTAATTGGGTATCACCAACCTCAGCCCAGCACAGAGGGGATCTGCACTTGCGGCCGTAGAGAGCTTCGAATGGAGCAGCCTTGATGCTCGTGTGATAACTGTTATTATAGGAAAATTCGACAAGGGGTAAATGAGTATCCCATGCCTTCCCAAAATCAATCACACAGGCTCGCAACATGTCTTCCAATGTTTGAATGGTTCTCTCACTCTGTCCGTCGGTCTGTGGATGGTAGGCTGTGCTCATGTCCAGCCTTGTTCCTAGGGAATGTTGTAAGGATTGCCAAAATCTTGAAGTGAACCTACTATCTCTATCGGAGATAATGGAAATAGGTACACCATGCAACCGTACAATTTCCCTAATGTATGTTCTTGTAAGTTTCTCCATCTTGTCGGTTTCTTTGATAGGTAGGAAGTGTGCAGACTTGGTCAATCTATCAACGATGACCCATATGGTGTCAAGTCCACCCGTCGTCTTGGGCAACTTGGTTATGAAATCCATAGTGATCCGCTCCCACTTCCACTCTGGGATCTCTGGTTGTTGCAGTAAACCAGAGGGCTTCTGGTACTCGACCTTAACCTTTGCGCAAGTAAGGCATTTACTCACGAAGGTAGCAATCTCTGCTTTCATATTAGGCCACCAGTATAGCTTTTTAAGATCCAGATACATCTTATCTGAACCTGGGTGGACGGAATACCGAGTGTTGTGCGCCTCGGTCATGACCAAGTCTCGGAAACCACCGTGTTTCGGTGTCCAGATCCGGTTCATGAAGTATAAAGCTCCGTCACCCTTGGCTTCGAAGTTCTTGTCCATTCCCTTAAGGGATTCACTCGACACATTTTCAGGTTTCATGGCCTCTAGTTGAGCCGCCTGAATTTGCTTAGTCAAGTGTGAATGAATGGTTATTGATAATGACTTGACCTTGCGACCAGAATATTCTTTCCGACTTAGGGCGTCTGCTACTACGTTGGCTTTACCCGGATGATAACGAATATCGCATTCGTAGTCACTGAGTAGTTCGACCCACCGTCGTTGTCTCATGTTGAGCTCCTTCTGATCGAAAATGTGTTGTAAACTCTTATGGTCGGTAAAGATAGTGCTCTTCGTTCCATACAGGTAATGTCTCCAGATCTTCAGAGCAAATACTACTGCTCCTAGTTCAAGATCGTGGGTCGTGTAGTTAACCTCATGTGTCTTCAACTGTCTCGAGGCGTAGGCGATGACCTTACCTCGCTGCATCAGAACACATCCGAGTCCTTGATTGGATGCATCGCAATAGACTACAAAGTCTTCTATTCCTTCCGGAAGGGATAGTATTGGTGCGGTGCACAAGGCTCGTTTGAGCGTTTGGAACGCTCTTTCTTGCTTCTCTTCCCAGTCAAAGGCCACGCCTTTCTGGGTCAGGGTCGTAAGAGGCTTTGCTATTCGTGAGAAGTTCTGAATGAACCTGCGGTAGTAGCCAGCGAGACCTAGAAATTGGCGAATTTCTGTAGGTGTCTTTGGTGCTGACCAGTTCTCAATGGCTTTTATTTTGGATGGGTCCACGTGGATTCCTTCTTCGCTAACCACGTGTCCTAAGAATTCGACTCTTCGGATCCAAAATTCACATTTCGAGAACTTCGCATAAAGTTTCTCCTTTCGTAGTGTCTCTAGAACTTGTCGTAGGTGATCACCATGCTCCTTCTTACTTCGGGAGTAGATCAGGATGTCATCAATGAAAACGATGACGAACTGATCTAAGTAAGGTCGGCATACTCTATTCATTAGATCCATGAAGACTGCGGGCGCATTGGTCTCTGGCGCTTCTGTCCAAGGGTAAAAGTGTAGAAGAAGACGAAGAGGATCTAAATCTGGGAGATCACGATCTGACAGTCGAAGACTATGCTATGATGGTGTCAAATCCTAGAAGGTTTATCAAGAAAAAGTTTCCTTCCAACAAAAAGCATAATTGGCAGGGAAGCTATAGTTCCGAAAGAGTGAAAGATGAACTGAAGGTTGAGGAATCAAAAAAGGAAGCGAAAGGTGAAGCCGACTCTGGTGTCAGTTGCTTCTACTGTGGGGGAAACAATCACTACGCAAAAGATTGCGTGTTGAAGAAGATGGCAGAGAAAGATGAAGAGAAAGATGAAGAAGCAAGTCTTATGAAAAGACTGGAAGAGATAAAAAGGAAGAAGGTTGCTACTAATTCCTCTATGAATGCTCTTATTGTGCAGGGTTCGGCAGATGATAATGAGTTCGGTAGCATACAGGTGTGGTCGACCGACTCAGAAGACGATGAAGTGAGAAAGCTTTCTCATGGAAAGGCTTATGTTGCAAAAAGTGGTGAAACCAATGGAAGATGTCTGATGGTGACTGATGTATCTCAGATGAGGGGATACAACACTGATGGTGGAAATGAAGAGGCCAAGGAGCGAGAGGACTTATGCTTTACAGCAAAACCTCTTAGTGTGCAGATCAGTGAACTTGATGAACTGATCAAGAAGGTACAATCTGCTTTTTTTTCATTTAAAATTCCACAAAAATCATATGCAAAGGAATTAAATAACTTGGATTCAAGAATTTCAAATCTAGATAGTTGTTTAACTCAAACACGGGTCACGAATTCTAATCTGATTGACCAAATAAGCAGGGTGTCATCCAAGAGTGAGGAGCAAAGGATGTGGATAGAGCAGAAAGAGTTGGAGCTGATTAAGTCTAGGGATGAAAACATTTATTTGCAAAGAGACAATCTTAAATTGTTAAAACAAAGGAATATTTTTTGTTTGATCGCCAAAAGGCTTTATGCTAACATTACTCAACTGCATCTAAATTGTGAAATAGGGCAGAAGATACATCGCATGATTCTACCCTTCCTTGAGTTTAAGGAGGATGAAATCGATGCCGAAGCATACAACTTTGAAAGTGTTGTATCTTCCAATGATGTTAATCCTACTTACATGTATGGTCTGGACAAAATAGAATCTTTTATAAAGTCCATAGACCATAAGGACATGCTTAAAAATCTTTTGGATGAAAATGATAAGTTGAAACTCAGGACCGAAACCATACAAAAATTCGACTCATTGAGTACCAATTTAAGTTCAGAAAACAAAATTGATGTTGAAAATGCATCTGAACTTAATGAGGACGATGATATGAGTGAAATTTCTGTAGAGGACGAAGTTGACTGTTCTGAGTTCGTCAGGAGCGAACCCGAAAACCACAAAAACCTGATTTCTAAAAATTCTGTGGAATTCGCTTGTTTGTCCAAAACTAAGTCCCCAGTCCTTAAAGAAAAGGCCGTTGTGTTTCAGAAGGTTAGAACTACTCCCAATCAGGTGTATAAGGTCATAGGAGTAACTGAACATCAAACAGCCGAACTCACTGCCATAGTGAACGAAGATAATGCAGATGGATCTGATGCGTTTTTCTGGTCAGCACCTATAGACAATGCAGACGAAATGGTTGGTCTGTCGGAGCGAACATCTTGGAAGGCCAAAGGTAGATATGTGCCCGAACCGCTGAATAAGCCTACCAACTTTGACGTACCAAGTACCAGTGGCACAAAAGAAACTCATGTAGAAGAAGTCACCTCCACAAGCGAAATCTCATCTATGAAGAGTGAACCGGTTGCTAAGAAGCTGAAACAAAAGGCTAATATCCACAGACAACCGAAACAGGTGAAAAATCAAAAGCAGCAGAGAAACCTGAGATACAAGAAAAATCTCTCAGAACGAAAGGCATTTTGGCACTCTCAAAATCCTCACTACTCTTACCTTGATAAAGATTCTAAGTCAGAGAGAAAGACTTTCGGGCCACACGATGAACAGAACCGAAAGGACAGGTTCGGTCCCAAAAGCAACAGCAACCGAAAAACAAGTTTCGGTCCGCCAAATAACAACAGGCAAAGACCTGATTTCAGTCCATTAAGCTTTTACAATAAAAGACCCAGTTTCGGACCACCAACCAACAACACCCAAAAATCCAACTTCGGTTCGCCATCAAACGACTACCGAAGGTCCAGGTTCGGTCCCTCAAATGACCACAACCGAAAGGGTCATTTCGAACCTCAAGTTAGGAAAGACTCTCATTCTAATTTCTTTTCCTCTAATTCTTCTCGTTCTCAATCTTCTTCTAAGCCCAATTTAGTTCCTACACAAAATTCAAGATCATCAAGGGATTTGAAAGGAAAAAGGAAGATTTCTTCAACTAAGGAAGACCGAAATCAGACTAAAGTCCAAACACCAGAATCTGAATCCAAAATGCCTGCAACGAATTCTAATAAAATCAAAGTGTTTACTATTAAAAGAAAAGATGAAACAACCTTAATAAAACGAACATATCTTGTTGATGTTTCTCTTACTATTCCTGTTTCTGTGAAAGGCTCACGTGGACCCAAGAAACTTTGGGTTCCTAAATCTGCTTGATTTTTGCAGGTTATCAGTGACGAGCAGTTTGACGAAGAATGGTACATTGACAGTGGCTGCTCACGTTACATGACAGGAAGGAAGGAAGAGCTAAGGGAGTTTCGATCACTTCAAAATGGTGGCAATGTCAAGTTCGGTAACAACTCCTATGGAACAATAAAGGGTTATGGGATGATAACCAATGGAGACTTCACAATAAGAAAGGTGACGTATGTAGAAGGGTTGCAGCATAATCTCATCAGTGTATCTCAACTAGTGGGAGGTACCGGTCTCAAAGTTTCATTCGACGACGAATGTTCAGAAATTATAGAGAAGGAATCCAATAAGGTCATTCTCAAATCAGATCGAAAAGGCAAAATGTTTCCTCTGAATCTCAGACCAATCAAAGGGAATCCAGCCATATGTCTTTTGTCCAAAGCTCATTCAGACGAAAGTTGGTTGTGGCACCAAAGGCTCTCACATCTCAACTTCAAAGACATCAACAAGCTCGTCACCGGCGGTCATGTTCGGGGTCTTCCATTGCTCAAGTTTGATCGTGAACACTTGTGCGTTGCATGCGAAATGGGGAAACAGAGTCGTCAAAGTCACCCATCAATTATAAACACAAAAGTTGTTGAACCACTCGAGTTGCTTCACATCGACTTATGTGGTCCATCATCAATCGATAGCATTGGCGGTAACAAGTATATTCTTGTTATTGTTGATGATTTCTCACGCTTTACATGGGTATTCTTTCTAAAGCACAAATCTGAGGCCACTCCTAAGCTGAAGATGTTTATCAAGCAGGTCGAAGTACAACTGAGAAAAGTCGTTCGAAACATTAGGAGCGACAATGGACTGGAATTCAAGAACAAAGAATTTGAAGACTTCTTGGCAGAAAAAGGAACCAGTCATAACTTCTCAGCCCCTTATACACCTCAACAGAATGGTATTGTCGAAAGGCGAAACTGATCCTTGTGTGAGGCGGCCCGAACTATGCTAAGTTTTGCTTCTCTTCCCTTATATTTCTGGGCTGATGCTATTGCTCCAGCATGTTTTACGCAGAATAGGTCTTATCTTAACAAGCGTTTCTCTGTCACTCCTTATGAGATCATCAACAACAGGAAGCCGAATGTAAAATTCTTCCATGTGTTCGGTTCAAGGTGCTTCATCTTCAACTCCAAAGAACATCGCAACAAGTTTGATGTTAAAGCTGACGAAGGAATCTTTCTGGGATATTCTCTTACTTCAAAGGCATACAGGGTTTTAAATAAACGTTCTAGAAGAATTGAAGAAACCTATTATGTGACGTTCGATGACAATTACGTCAAGAAACTAAAGACTACTGAAGAAGCAATTGGAGAGATTTTCTCTCAAACAGGTCAAGTCACAACTACGATTGCTAATTTATTTAATCAGTTCGTAGACTTATTCGATGAACCTGAGAAAGCCACTCTCTCGGAAGTCAAAGCAGCAGACAACAAAATCGATCGTCTGAAGCAGATTGTCGAAGATGCAGCCAAAGAAATGGGAGAAGGAGAACCAGTTCGAAACGACCTTCCTCAGCACGACACTTCGGTTGAGGGGGAGAATCAATTCTCTTCAAATCAATAGGACTCACATTTTCAGGGGGAGAATCCAATCTTTGTGGCACCCGAAAACCCGGCTACACCCGAAAGTTCAATAGCACCCGAAAGCCCGACTACACCCGAAAGTCCTGTAGCACCCGAAAGCTCGGCTACACTTGAAAGTTCAGTAGCACCCGAAGGTCCAAATCAACCTGAAGATCCAAATGATTCATCATCTGTCGAGGGGGAGAATTCTGATATGTTCTATGATGATGATATTCAATCAGAGTTGGAAGAAATGGTCAATGCTGAATTGGATCCATCCTATGATCCAAACTTTCCTCCACTCACCAAATGGACCAGAGATCATCCTGTATCTCAGATAGTGGGTAATGTATCTGAAAAGGTCCTAACCCGATCTCAAGTGAAGGCAAAGCAAACTTCCCTGTTCTCCAAAGTAGAGTTCTGCATGTTTAATTCTTACGTGTCCAAAGTTGAGCCAAAGACCGTCAATATTGCTCTTGATCATTCTGATTGGGTCCAGGCAATGCAAGATGAACTCAATGAGTTTGAAAGAAATAAGGTCTGGCGTCTCATTCCAACACCGAAAGATGCCTCGGTCGTTGGTCTCAAATGGGTATTCAGAAACAAAATGGATAAGGAGGGTAATGTGATTCGAAATAAAGCTCGTCTTGTGGTGAAAGGATACTGCCAGGAAGAAGGAATTGATTATGAAGAAACATTTGCTCCGGTAGCAAGGCTGGAATCTGTTCGAATATCTCTTGCCTATGCTGCACACAAGAACTTCGAAGTCTACCAAATGGATGTGAAGTGCGCTTTTCTGAATGGGGAACTTGAAGAAACGGTTTACGTGGAGCAACCTCCTGGTTTTGTGAATGAAAAACATCCAAATCACTGCTACATTCTAGATAAGGCAGTTTATGGTCTGAAACAAGCACCTAGGGCATGGTATGAAACACTAACTAAGTTCTTAAAGATGTCTAAATTCAAACAAGGTTCGGTTGACCCAACCTTCTTTCGTAAAAAAGAAGGTAACCACCTTATGATAGTTCATATCTATGTCGATGATATCATCTTTGGCTCAACGAATCCTAGCTTAACAGCTGAATTCAAAAAGCTGATGGAGACAAAATTTGAAATGAGCTCAATGGGTCCGATTAACTTTTTCCTTGGTTTAAACATTAGACAGGGAACCGAAGGCATCTTTATCAACCAGGAAGCATATACTAAGACTCTTCTTGCTAAATTCGGCATGAAGGGAGATTCAAAGGTCAAAGTTCCTATGGCGTTCGGCACCAAGCTCACACCATCCTTGGAAAAACCGGCAGTCGACATAACGCTATACCGCCAAATGATTGGTTCCCTGATGTACCTCACAACTAGTAGGCCTGATATAATGTTTCCTGTGTGCTATTGTGCTAGGTTTCAAGAGAATCCCCGTAAACCTCACATGCTAGCAGTGAAAAACATACTCCGATATCTGAAGCGAACCACCTCTCTCGGTCTCTGGTATCCCTCAAACTCAGGTTTCTTTGTTCAAGCCTACTCAGATGCAGACCTTGGAGGATGTGGTTTAGACAGGAAAAGCACTACAGGAGGCTGTCAATTCCTTGACGGGAAGTTGGTGAGCTGGCAATCTAAGAAACAAACATGTGTTTCTCTGTCTACAGCCGAAGAAGAATATATTGCAGCCGCTTCTTGCACATCTCAAGTGATTTGGATCCAAAGCCAACTCCGGGATTATGGACTCAATATGAAAAAGATCTCTCTATATTGTGACTCAGAAAATGCAATTAGGATCTGTCATAACCCCGTGCAACATTCCAAAACCAAACACATTGCATTGAGGTATCACTTCATTAAAGATCATGTGGAAGACAGAAACGTGGAGATTCATTTTGTTCGAACTACTGATCAATTGGCTGACATCTTCACCAAATCTCTTCCTGAAGCAAGTTTTAATAAAATTCTACAAGGACTAGGTATGATGGAATCGGAGTCAGTACCAAAAACTCCTTCTCAAAACTAAAAGTTGGAAGCGAAATGAACCGAACGTTCGGTCTATTTCGGGTTCGGTTCACGTAGGTACCGAAATGAACCGAGCGCTCGAGTTCGGTCCTATTCACTTGTCTTCGCTTATCACTTAAAGGTAGTTTCTTTGGTTGTAAACTTATTTGTACTCTTATTTCTCAATTATTTCTCACTTAATTCCCAATTCTTTTTCTTTTTCAAAAAAAAATTTTGAAACCGAAATGAACCGAGCGTTCGGTCTATTTCGGGTTCGGTTCCAAAAAATTTTTTTTGTTTGTTTTATTTTTGTTTTTCTCTTTGAATCAAAAACTCCAAAAATATTTTTTTTACTTTTGTTTGGTTTTTTTTGCCATTTGTGGATGATCAATGGAGCAGGTATTGTTCTCACACCTTTTAATAGTTAAGTGTCCCTACAAGCATGCTGTTGTATGTTGTCCAAAGCCTCAACTGATTCTGAATAAATCCTTACTGACTTGGTATATACAAACCTTGTCTTCCCAATTAGGCTATTATATTTATTCTAATCATGAGCTACCTTACTCTCTTCTCATATGAGATAAGAGTTTTCTGCTTGGTCCTTATTTTAACAGCAGAGGTACTTTGGTTTCTTTACACCATCTCCAATATTTTTCTCCATCCTATTCGCTTCATACACGTAACCCTTGAGACTCTCAGAAATTACCACTGAGGTTTATGGTTACACAATTTCTGTGTTTATGATCTTAGCTTCGTGCCACTACGTGCTAAGTGAAACCCACAATTCAATACTTACTATGCATTGACGGTGAACAATTAAATTTGCTCTAGTTTTCACTAATGAATTAACGAATTCACCCAAGTGGTTGTACCTTGAAATCTCTACTTTTTCTTTTTGTGTGATTCTTATGAAATTGTTAAATCCCATAACATTTCTTCCCTTAGAATCCAGTTTCAATTTTTTTTTTAGATTTCACCTAAAAGTATTTTCAACATGTCACTTAAATTCTCTTCACACATACTTGTTCAACAGACCACATTGGTCTCACAAGTACTTCAGTTGATTTTTGTCTTATGTCAAGATCAGGAATTCTGAACTGAAGCGAAAGCCTCCCAAATTAGCCTTATTAAAAAATGCCTTTCAACACTTCTTAATTAGTGTCTGATCGTAATTCAACGGGAAACCACACAAACACTTTAAGGTCTCTCTTGACTTTGAAGGAAGATATTCGTGCTCGGGATCCACTGTTTCGTTTCTTTATTGACATCACAATTTCCCACATATGTGTTGCTTTATTTCTTTTTCTTTGACACTCTATGCACAAAAATCTTTTTGATTTTCCATAAATCTGGTTTCGTTAATTATAAGCTATTTTTAGCTATGGGATTTAATGTTATAAACGAGATGTGGTTAACAATGTTACACGTGCTTCTCTTGATCTATGACGACAGCTCATACTAAAAGGATAAGTTGCTGACTCAGCCGAAAGTCTAATCGTTTTGATATTTCAAACGGCGCTTGATGGGAAGGTGTGTGAAGCGGAATCGTTTTTGACATTTCAAACGGCGCTTGATGGGAAGGCGTGTGAAACGAGACAGTCTTTCTCTCTCCTGCGTAATCATCGGGGTTCTAAACTGTCACACGTCAATCACCTAAGGAAACGCTTCGTTTTTTCTTTGAAGATTTGGGAACAGATTCTTCTCTCTCTTCTCACCACGGTATAAAAGGTAAATTCTACAGTCCATTACCTCTTTACTGCACCAAATATTTAGAGAGCAAGAAAAGATTACTTTCTCCTACTGTTCATCATCTTCCCCAAAAACTTCTCTTCAATGGCGGACTCCTCTTCAGTTCATGCTACTTCTCACATTCTGCCAATCCGTCCTCAACAAAGCCTGATCATTGATCTAACCCCACAAGTTTACGATGCTTTCATGTTCCCAATCGTGGAATGTCTCAAGTATTCGCCACTGGTTCCAGCACTCACCAAGGTCGAACCTGTTCCAATGGAGTGTCTGTCGCAAATCTTCTCCACAACCCACTATGACAAGTCTGTCGATCGAATCTTCTTCGACATTCTTGATAACAAGTCCTCCATCTCCAAACAATGATTCTGTTCGCTTTTAGGGTTTGAACCTGATGAGTCTAGGGTTAACCCTGAATGCATTCCAGTGGGACAGTTGTTCTCCATGTTTTACAACATGGGTTACACTGAAATTCTGACCACCGTTACAAAGTTCAAGAAATCATGCTTACCTCCTCAGTGGAATGGTTTCTTCACTGTGTTGTTCAAAGGGCTATCAGAATGAAGTGCAGGTTCAGATGGGGCGAGCCGCCTGTTTATGACAATTCTCTATGGGTTGTACCACGGCATCAATCTCGATTATGGATCGGTTTTATGGCAGCAGCTGATTCAGAGCCTAGCGTCTACTTCTCGCCATTCAGAGATCTCTTATGCCAGATTCTGGACGCTGGTCACAAAGTGGGTGATGGATAGGTATCATGTTCCTATTGTTGCTGATTATCCACTCTCCTTGATAGGAACTTTCCACACTACGAAGATCATAGTGTCTGATTCCTCCAAATTTCAGTTCGTTGGCTCAATTCCTGAGTCAATGTATGGGTGTGTTCCAAGCGACAGTCGTATCATCAGAACTTACAAGGAGTTTCGTCGCTCAGGTCCCAGAGAGCTCACTCCTGAAATGATTCAATCAATCTATGACGCTGATAGGCCTGCTCCCAGGGGAAAGAAACAAGACAAGGGAAAAGACAAGAAGGTTGTCAAAGGAGCGAAAGGTCCTTCTCCAAAGAAATGCAACCCTTCCAAGGCAGCTCAATCCCCTCCACCAAAGAAGAGGAAGACTCAACCCAGGCGTATTCTTATTCTTGCCTCCTCCTCCAGTGAATCTGAGGAAGAGAGTTCAGACTCAGAAGAGTCACTTCGAGGTAATACTCCTCCACGTTCGCCTACCCCTGAGGTACCTATTTCTTCTGCACCTGTCTCTCCTCCTTCAATCTCCATCTCTATTTCCATTCCCCCATAACCTCCACTACTCAAATACCACCCACCTCTATTCCTGTACCACCTCCTATTTTCACCGAAGCTACCACAACAACCACAACTGGCGTTCGAACCAACGTATCTGATATGGGGGCTCCTACTACAGAACCCGAACCTACTCCCACTACCGAACATACATCCGCACCCGAACCTAATACCACAACCGAGCCTCCACCCTCGCCCTCATCTCCCTCTCACTCAGCAGAAAATGATGACCCTTTTCTTGGAGGAGAGTGTTGGGTTTTGAGCATTCTAACACTCCTAAGTGTACATGCAACCCTAAATACCTTGGATCTATGTTTTCTCTATTATACATGCAAATAAGAACTTCCAAGGTATTATCCTAATCTAGCATACAAAACAATGAGTGTAACAAGATAAAATACATACCTCTTTGATGTAGAAAGTCTTCATGAAGCTTGAGTGCCTAGTGCCCCAAGTGTGACACCTCAAATGGTTCACACAACACCAAATACACTTGGAATAACTTGAGAGAATTCTACACTTCATGAAAATCGGCTAACCCTTTCTAGAATGATACTAGTCCCCGATTTTGTCAAGAACAAGATCTTTATATAGTGTTACAATTAGGGTAAACCCTAATTGTCATGACTTTCCATTTCCTTGGATCCATGGGTTCAAATACACCATGGAGCATCCATGGACCATCCTATGGGTTTTAGCCCAACTTGATTATCCATGGAGCATTAGCCCACTATACAAGTATGGATGATTTACACAATCAGCCCATATATTTAATTAGTCTTCTCTTGATCACTTAATTAATCCTAGATTAATTCTTGATCAGTACTAATTAAATAATCTTATTATTCTTATTATTAATATACTAGAGCTTATAATATATTAATAACCATAAGTGTCTTATTTCTCTCTTTATAGTCTATCCAAATGCATGATGCCATGCAACCCAAATGGACCATGCCGGGTCGGGTCAAGTCTTACCAATTATAGTTATGGACTTAGACATTAATCCAATAGTCTCCCACTTGGATAAGTCTAAAACTATTATTGCGTATGACTTCAGGAACCAACTGTCAATCGTAGCTCTCAAAAGCTTCTATCGAACTCTGACCTTGTAGATGAACTCTGACCTTTGTCAGTGACTTGTCCATTAGATAAGGGATCATATATTCCTCCATTCTAGATATCATATGGACTGAGACATGGATTATAATCATTCTCTCTGTCCATTTGTTGTTTCCCGATTTCCGATTTATGATGACTGACTAATTGAAAAAATCAAATCAGTCCTGGCCCGACCGAGCACTTCCATTTGTCATCATCAAATCATCGAGGGGCCCACAGATATCGCTTTTATCCCGAAGGTAAAAGGAATGGATAAACTTAGACTCATATGGGTTGTTCTACTACTTGTTGAATCATACACAAAGACACGTTTTATAGCACCGAGTTACCAAATGCGTTTTCGTGCAATCAATGTACTATCAACTCATAGTAACAACTCATATCTCTAGGTTTGAAGAATATAATATATTATCATCTCATGATCACTCATGATAAAATCCATGAAGTGATTCCAATGAGCACGGGTTGAATCCAATACTCAGAACTTATGAGCACTCATGAGTGTTGTAGCCCTTTGTCCAACACCTTAGACCTCTACAAGCCAACCCATGAAAGTCTTAATTCATATCTACTTCCAACATATGACCGACTGTGGATGGTTTGAATAACTTAGTCATTCTGGAAGAATAACCTAGTTTATTCGGGAAGTCAAAACGTGCAAAATGAAACACAAGAATAATTGAATCCAATATGGTATCAAAACCTATGAACATAAATAAAACACCTTTTATTTATCACCATATGATTACACATTATTCATGTATACTGTTTCAGCTATCAACTTTATTCTTGAATTTAAAACAATAGTAGTCCCATGCTCCAAGCATGTACACTATGCTTTCTAAACACTAGTCATGCCACACACCAAGTATGCATACTATGTTTGTCTATGATCTTTACTTTGTGAACTAGATCCATTGAACATAACTTCAATGATTCTCTTTTCACACTCCCAAATCCTTACTGCAAGTACAAGAATTCCAAATTCATGTCATTTACTGAAATCTGTTAGATTCTAAACTTATATGCAATGATCCTCTTGTAATGATTATGCACAAAGTCAGAAAGACTTGAAAACAATCATTACAGAGTATTCCAAAGGAGATTAGCTCCTTGGAAACATCCTTCTTGCATTAAGTTTCCTAATCTTACACAGATTGAATAATTTCTAACTTTGAAACATTTCCATATTCCATTTTGACTATCACTTCTGAACAGGAGTTGTCTCCTTACAGATTATGTCAATATGGTCCTTCCAAAATTATCACTATACTTCTAACTTTCCTTGAGCACCCAATCTTTGGTAAACCTTAGATTGTCCTCGACAATTGTTTAATCCTTTTAGTCATATCCAGTTCTAAACCTTTTCCCTTCTTAATGCCCTAGGCATTTGGAAAATTTTAGAAAGGATAAATATAGCACATGTAATCGATCCTATATCCGAAGCATATGGGAATCGATTCATGATGTCTCACATAAAGACTAAACCAGTCTTTTGCTATAACATTTCCATTTCAATTTGCCAAGTTCTCATAATTCATATTATGAAAAAGGATGTCGTAATCATAATCGAATTTTAGAACGCAAATAATGGACTCATATACAAAATTTCCTTATGTTGAGCCATTCAAACATGAAATTCATATATATCCTTGACTAAATGATTAAAACCTCACGATCTAAGCTTATAGATTTGAGATGAAGTATAATTTCCTCTCCCTTAATTATAGCAAAACAACTCTTTCCCAATTGAAACTTTTGTTTTCTATAATTAACATTGCTAACTTGCAATACTTATCATAATTATCATGCTCCCACTAACATGATGATCATTAGCATAACACTTATGCTCCCACAAGCTTTGACATGTACTCAGAAATCAGCTGACTTTCTTACCAAAGTTCAGATTTCTGATACTAGATTGTTTTGATAAGACTTTATCAAAATCATAAACCTTCCCATAGATAGCACACTTGTGTGTCTAAACAATTATGAAGAGGGATGCCGTAATCATAATGGTTAGACCTTTTTGCCACTTCTCACAAGTCCAGGTTAGTGTGCCGGTAAACCACACATGCTCCACTAACGACTTTGAGAATGCAAATATCACAATTGCTATCTAGGTAAAATCTACTTAGTGAAAGTGTTTCCTCACCATCATTTTCATGAATCGGAGAGAAACCTTATGACACTTAGATTTTTTATGGTGTATGTGTTCTTATCCATGTGAATTGTCAAAACCATAGTCACAAGACAGGGATAATGACAAATCCAAACTCATATGGATTGAACTCAATCTTAACTTCTTACCACCTGGCAGCTCAAGGGCCTGCCATTGCTTCCAAGTTGTTGTGCAACTAATTGAGAACTCTAAGAACTCATATGCAAAGCCAACTTTAAATGGAATGGGCACAGAATATGTCAACACGATAGGTTATAAACCTTAAGTCGTGTGCTAGTGAAGAACTTTAGGTTTTACTCTTGATTAGTTCTCGAGACTTTCAAGACTTTTAAGACTCCCACTGTCATCTTGACCTATAAGACTTTCTTGTCAAATATTCAAGGGATAGTGCGGATTCTTATCAAGACAAACACTTCACACAATTGGCCTTAGTTGGTCTTTGTTTTATCCAAAACATCACAACTTACCAATTTCAAATGTACAAGAGTAGGAACTTTTACTCTTACATTTGACAAGTGTTTTAAACCTTCTTTGAGACATGTCACTCAAGTTATAATCTTGGAGTATGACTCTAAGAATTGTTTTTGGAACGAAGTATGAATCATCTTCTTGATTTAACCACTTCAACAATTCATAGTTCCTCTTCTTAGCTATAAGAAAGCACATAGAGGATGAATTGTGATAAGGTCTCTAAATCATTAAGATGATCATAAAAACTGATACGAAAGTACTATCCCATCTTTTCAGATTGGAGAAACTTCTATCCTTCTGCCTAATTTGATTCTTCTTATTCGCTCTGCCTTACATTGGAACCTTTTCCAATGTCTTAGAATTACACTTAAGCTTGTAAGTATAACCATATTTACTGAGCTTTAGTAAACTATGACGAATAGTCTTATCAATCTTTTGTGGTGGACTTAATCAGTGCACAAGAATGTGTACTCGATCCCTTAGTCCTTTACTTGACTCACACATCCATGTGAACGAGTAATTAGTCTTAATTTTTCCAATACTTGAAAGTTCTGATTCATCATGCTATACAACTTGCATGATTCCAAGTTCCGGTCCAATTGAAACTTGGGTGATGAGAATCTTTCCTTATTTGGTAAATTTAGACATTACCACAAATGAAAGAATCAATTTCATATTTCCACTCTTGCTATTAATGGAATCTTATAAGCAACAAAAATTTCCACAAATGCCATTGTAAGGATATTTTTAAAATAAATAAAATCAAAATTTTCCTTTCATTTTAAAACTTTGTGGAAAAACTTATCCTTACAATCCATATGAAAACTTGTTGTTATCTATTCCTAAGCAATATCTCATAACTCCTAAGAAGTAGCTCAAGAATCCGATCTTCAAACTACGCGATAGAAATCCATCTATGCGATCAGATTCAGCATATTCTTTCTTTAAGTTTCTTCACTTTTCTTTGATTCTTAAAACATCACCATGTGACCCAGTCACATCATGTATCAAGAATCTCATAATAGAAACTTAACAGAGTTAGATAGTGGACTTTACCTGAAGTAGAGTCAAACTTATTGACTTTAACATCCTTAGGTAAATTTGGCAGCTTCGCAACCAATGCCCCTTTATTTGGCAATATAAACATATGGACCCTTTGATAATGGTACACGGGATTATCACAGACTTAGCTTTTCTCTTTACCATTTGGTCAACCGAGTTGACTATGGCTGATCCCTTTCCATTGGGAAGAGAATGTTTTTCTGGATTTCCTGTGTCACTATTGTCAATGTCCATTAATTTTTAAGGAAGTTGATCTTAACAAATAGATAAGATCATTAAGGGTCTTGTCATAGTCTGTTTCATGGTTGTCCCAAAGGAACTCGCTATGTGACTTAGAAAGTGATTGAACCACCAACTTTCTCAAGACTTTGACACCCAACTCTCTCGGCTTGTCAATATGTGACTACATCTCCAAGATGTGACCACACCTAGACCTTGCCTTGCCAATTGGGCTTGAGTGACCTTAAACTTTTCATGAACTTGTGGGTTCGGGAGAATAATTGGAGGAGGTGAATGAAGTATGATTTCCAAGGGACATCATCTTCATTTAGGAAAGCTTGTTTCAAGAGATTTGAGAAGATCATAAATGTCTAAACCAGACATATTTTGGGAGATATTCAAGATAGTTGATCTTAAGTCCTTAATATGACACCCAATATGAAATATTAAGGCTAGGACCCAACAAACTATTTTATAACTTAGAAGAGGTATGCCGTAATCCAAGCTATAAAATATTTGAAGGTAGGTGAATGACGATTCACCAATTTCCACCAAGATAAACGAAATGTATTATTAAGTTTTAATTGGTTTTGAAACTCCTAGATCTTTTGAGATTCATTGAACTGTTCAATGACATGTTTCAATCTCGAGTGTGCCCTTCAGGTTTTGTGACTGAGATACCGAGGATCACAAAACAAGGTGTGAAGTAACCATGCAAATTACTTGGTACCCTTAAGTGTTTTACCCCTCAATCGATGTGCCGGTTAACCACACACGCTCCATCGATATTATGATAAACATTAAGTTACCCTTTACCTACCTTGTTAAATACGAGTTAGTATGTCGGTTAACCACACACGCTCCACTAACCGACTTAAACAAAGTGCAAAGTGTAATTTCATGGATTAGCACCTTATTCACATTTTCCTAAGTAACTAAGATTGGGTATTATTAAGAGTTTAGTTACTTAGTATTTATCATTAATACTTTTAATGAAGGGAGAATTATAGTCCTGTCAAACCCGTTCGGCTAACGACCCTCCACCAGTCAAGCAAGCGGTGGGTGAGAGTGGACACCCATTAAGTTGCCATTTTATAGGCAACAACCTTATACCCACCTTATAGACCGGCTTCGTGAATGAGGCGTACTAGCGGTAAGACTGACTTTACTCTTATACATATATATATATATATATATATATATATATATATATATATATATATATATATATATATATATATATATTATTAACTTATAATATTATAAAGTATAAGGGTTGAATTTTAACTTTTAAAATTCTAAGGGCTAACTTGGAATTAAAGTATTCATAAGAGAAAACTTTACAAATTCCAAAACTTGAGGGCAAGTTTTGAAACTATTCAAAACTAATTAATTCCATAACTTATGTGTTTAAAGTAGTTTTAATCCAAAAAAACTCTTCAAGTTCCATAACTTGAGGACAAGTTATGGAAGACTATAAACTTTTAAAAGAATTAACTTTTTCTTTATTTTATAACTTATGGAATTAATTAAGGTTACACTTTTTTTTAATTTATTATTTAATGAAGAGACTCTTGGTCCTCCATAACTTGAGGACAAATTATGGAGTCATAACACCATTTAATTAGAACTAGACTCTTCATTTTGTAACCTTTGCCAACTTTTTATGAGTTTTATGAAACTTAAATGTGACTTTTCATATAACTTGAGGACAAGTTACAAAAACACATTTTAGAATCAACTCTTAGATTAATTTGGATTGAAAAAAACTATTTCACTCAACTTTTCTATTAATCTAAGCAACTCATAAGAACAAGATAATTCAAATCAAACTTTTTCATGTAATTAGTCTAAACCTTAAACTAATACAAAACATGAATCTATTGACAATTATCTTTTAAATTGGATTAGCATGAACATTACCACATCAAAAACAAGTTTATAAGTTCAAAAACATCTTAGGGTAATGTTCCTAGTCCAATTCCAGCCAAAAAGTCGAATTTATGCTGTCTGGGGGTCCAACTCGTCGAGTGCACGAACCAACTCGGCGAGTTGGATGCATTTTGCCTTGGACTCGGCGAGTCTGCTGGGCAGACAGCATCAAAACTCGATTTTCCAGCTTCTTTTGCAAGTATAACAAGAAAACAAGCCTAGGCTCTGATACCACTGTTGGGTTTTGAGCATTCTAACACTCCTAAGTGTACATGCAACCCTAAATACCTTGGATCTATGTTTTCTCTATTATACATGCAAATAAGAACTTCCAAGGTATTATCCTAATCTAGCATACAAAACAATGAGTGTAACAAGATAAAATACATACCTCTTTGATGTAGAAAGTCTTCATGAAGCTTGAGTGCCTAGTGCCCCAAGTGTGACACCTCAAATGGTTCACACAACACCAAATACACTTGGAATAACTTGAGAGAATTCTACACTTCATGAAAATCGGCTAGCCCTTTCTAGAATGATACTAGTCCCCGATTTTTTCAAGAACAAGATCTTTATATAGTGTTACAATTAGGGTAAACCCTAATTGTCATGACTTTCCATTTCCTTGGATCCATGGGTTCAAATACACCATGGAGCATCCATGGACCATCCTATGGGTTTTAGCCCAACTTGATTATCCATGGAGCATTAGCCCACTATACAAGTATGGATGATTTACACAATCAGCCCATATATTTAATTAGTCTTCTTTTGATCACTTAATTAATCTTAGATTAATTCTTGATAAGTACTAATTAAATAATCTTATTATTCTTATTATTAATATACTAGAACTTATAATATATTAATAACCATAAGTGTCTTATTTCTCTCATTATAGTCTATCCAAATGCATGATGCCATGCAACCCAAATGGACCATGCCGGGTCGGGTCAAGTCTTACCAATTATAGTTATGGACTTAGACATTAATCCAACAGAGAGGACATGACGTTTGACTCGGTCTACTACAGTCCGTATCAAGTGCAAAGCGATGATGACGATGATGCTCCAGTCACCAAGAAGCATCTCAAGGAGCTTCATGAGAAAATCGATACTCTCATTGCTTCCTCCTCCTCTTCCTCTCGATCTACTATCTCAGAGGCTGCTATTCAGGGGCTCGTTGATACGTTCACCAAGGCTCATGAAACCTCTATCAACTCTGCCACTGCCGCTATCGACGCCTCTACCAAGGCGTGTGCTGCTGCGACCGAAAAAGTCGAAAAACTATTTGTTGATGCTAATTCTCTTTTGTAGTCTTTACAGGGAGCCGCTGACTCCAATGCAGAGAAGCTTGACTCTCTTGTCAACAAGCTGGCCACTTCAGTAGCCTCTGAACTGCAGTCCTTTGCCAGTCTTCGTCAGTCTCTCAATGATGACAACAAATTGTTTCAGGCGACTGTTGAGGAGCGCCTGACTAAGCTGCAAGAAGACCTCGCTTCAGAGAACTCAGTGATGGATGCTCTTGCTCGCAAGACCACTGCTCTCAAGGTCAAGAGTCTTCATCTTTTCCAATCTCAAAAGGAAGTCGCATCTCGTCGATCTGAGCGTGAGGTTATTATCATCGTGTGTTTCGGATGTCCACGTCGCGCTCTCCAACATCATCGAAGCACATGATCCTATCCTGAATTACTCAGTGAGGCACACTCTCGCAGAGAAGCTTGCTCCTGCCCTTGCCCTACTAAGCAAACTTGAAGGGCTCCTTGAGTTCGTGGCCTATCCGAAACAAGGAGGAGAAGATGTGTCTCAACCGCCTCCCACTTCCACAGCAACTAAAGCAACCGGACCTCCTCCAGCAGGTCAAGCCTCAGGTTCGGGTGTCAAAGACAAAGGAAAGAAGATTGCTGAAGACAGTGATGATGATGATAAAGAGACCATCGCTGATCTCTTAAAGAAACAAGGTCGGGATAAAGATGCTGACATGAGTGATTGCGTTGCCAGAGAGTTTGAGGCAAACGAAAGAAAGATGAAGGGGGCTCATGATCTTCTTGAGAGTAGAAAAACTCTTTTTCCTCCGTGGACTCTCAAGAAGCTTATAAAAGAAGCCATTGAAACTCCCAGCATCCTGTGGCTCGAACCAGTGATTTCCTTGGATCGAATCAATTCTATCGACTCTCAGTTCGATATGCCACTGACCCAAAAAGCCTTCATCTTCCATGCTTTTGATAATGTTGCTGATGTCCCTCATCCTCATCCAAAAGTTGATAGGGAGTTTGTCGAATTCTATCTGAGGTCTGCTCAACCTCAGTATCAAACATGGAGCGCTCAGAAGATCGTCAACATTCGGGTCCTCAAACCGTTTCGTGAGGGGAACTTCACGAACATTCGGTCCAAAGTGCTGAGGGGTTCTGCTAAAACCGAACACGCTATATCACTTGCTGATCTTCCTAACCTGAATCCACATGATTGGATTATTTTGCATAACATCCTCCTCACCAACGAAGCTGAGTATGGTCCAATCATTGATCACTTCAAAAGAATGCTTGTATGCTACATTATGGAGGTTGCCAAGATGGATCAGGAGATCGCTAGTATCTTCAAGAAAAAGCCTACTATCTCTCCTGTTGGCTCTGCTAGCGATTTGAACATGATGCAGATGGGAATAATCGACCCGAAGCGGAATTCTGTCATGTTTACAAGGAACGAAGGCCAAAAATGTCTGTTCGCCCTGTCAGATAAGCACCTTTACACCACTGCATGCTTGGAACATATTCTGGGAATCATTCATCGTTGCAAGCAGAATTCAGCAGATGACAAGAAGTATTTTGATGACATGATCCAGTGGTACATTCGCTTCAGACAGACCATCCTTGCTCTCATCCCACGTCTGTTTGAAACCACTAAGAAAGTTCCTGCAGCTGGACCCAGCAAGCCGAAGTAATAGTCTCGCTCCAATTGACACAAAGGGGGAGATTGTAGGGTCTGAAAGGTGTTGCGTCATGGGCTCGCTCTTTAGTCCATTTTGTCTCTGGATTGGGCCTGTCCATCCGCGAGTTATTTCTAGGGTTTTGTATTTATAGGTGCTTGCATGCATCTTAGTACGTAAGATTTGGAAGTCAATTATTTCAAAGATATTATCTTTATCGTTTGTAACCCTAATAGCCTCTACAACGGAAGTTCTTTGTCGAGCTCTGCTGAGGCTTGAATCTATTGAATCATTCGACATATTTTGATTCATTCGTGTGCTTTATATTGCTATTTTTGTTTTTGTGATTAACCTGTTAAAAGATCTAAACGATCAAAGAGTTTCTTAACTCTTCAATATTGAAAAACTGCATTAACTTTTGTACAAGCTTCCCAACAATGTTCATTTCTTCTCATACGCTCAGAAGTGTGAAAACATGTGATATATAATATATATATATCACATGTTAATTAACTGCACAAAAATTCAATTCATGAAAGCGGCCAATCAAACACAAATCAAATTTAAGGGTTCTAGTTTAAACAAAAACATAATCACTAGAATAGAATCACAAATCAAACATCAAATAATATGCTTCAAGTCAAGCAATCAACATGTTTTGAACAAGAAATAGAAACTAGGGTTTCTTAGCCACACATGGCTAAGAACAAATCAAACAAGAATAATGTGACAACCCAAAAATTTCCGTTAGTTTTAACGTCGAAATTAAGCGCGTCAAAAATTAGCCAAATTTATCCCAAAAATATTTTTGACCGGATTTAAACACGTTGGAATATTTTAAATAATATTCGTCAAGCGAACCAAAATTAAGGAGGTATAATTTTAAAATGTCGCCGTGTTTAACGGTAGTCGTGAAAAACCCCGTTCGCGGTTGGTGTCAGGTGAACCCCCAACCAGGCCATAAACTCCACCCTATATAAGGGTTGAGTGGGTTTCATTCCCACCTTTTTCCCATGTTAGACACACTCTCTCTACTTTCTCTCTCTACAAAACGGGTTTTGGTCAAAAATCGCCCCTTTGAGCTTCAAATCGGTAAGTTAACCTTCCTAGCTTGTTGTTTATCTTATCTAGCTTGCAAATTCGTGGCTTAATCATCCAAAAACCCCCAAGAACAAGATTTTACGGTCTTGGGAGCATCCCAAAACCGTAAACACCTTGAAAGAGGGTTTTGGTGCCCAAAAACCCTTCCAAACCACTTCTAATGCTTAGCAATGACTTAGAGGATTTCATGAAAGGACTTAGAGCACCAAAATCGTAGCAAATGGGGAGTAAACATGAGTTTACGGTCTAAGAACATCCTTAGACCGTAAACCCATCTGCAAGGACCATAAACACTTATTTAGGTGTTAAACTACCCCTCAAACACCTCCAAAAGCTTCCATGAGTGCCTAGAGCCTTGTAATCCTTCGTTTGATGCACCAAAACATAGGATTCATGGACAAACATGAGTTTACTACCGTAAACTCATGTGTTTAAGGTAGTAAACTCCCCAAGAACATCTTCATAGACCGTAAACACCTTCCCAAGGTGTTTAAGTGCCTTTAACACCTTCCTATGCTCTTATAAGTGACTAGAACCTTGCATGCATGAGTTAGAACCACCGAACAACAAAAGGAATGGGCTAACATGAGTTTACGACCGTAAACTCATGTGTTTACAGTTGTAAACTCCTCAAGGAGTGGAAATGAACCGTAAACTCCCTAAAATGGTCCATATGAGGCCTTAAGCCCTTCCTATGACCTTGAATTGAACCTAGCCTAGTTCCACAAGTGTTATAAGACCTTAATGCATCCAAGAGCACACCACTGTGACAACCCGATATTTCGAGACAATATGATGGAACACAAGTCAAATTTAGGTCAAAATTTAACTTTCCTAAAATCTTATTTGGGTTAAATAAAGTAGTAGGAATCGTTTCAAGGTTTTCGTGCATATAAAGAACACTAAAATCCGAGTTATAACGAAGAAATTATGACCAATCTAAGATTCACAGAAAAAATCGGCAACACTGATAGACGTAAAACGCGAAGTTTCAATACAATAATTTTTAGCCTTAGGTATCTAAATGAAAGTTTTAGATATCCCAAAACCATAAGCATACATAACAAGAATGCCCAAATCTGACTTCATATGAGGAAGTTATGATTTTTCGAAGTTTCAAACATAGCAGTAGACAGCTAAAAACTCGAAATCGAGATCGAGCGGATTTTTGCCAACATGACCTAAATGAGAATCGAACATCTCATCAATGGTATTTCAACGGTAAAAAGTCTAGCGAAAACAGACATCGGATGAATGAGTTATGGAATTTTAACGGACTTTTCCTGTCTCGGCCTATTAAAAATATAATATTAAAAATAAATTCAAAATTAGCCGACGAAGTCTAAACAAAAGTTGTAGATCATAGTCTCACCTACGTGTGGATATAAAGAACGTCGAAAACGGAGTTCGTATGAGGAAGATATGAATTTTTGAAGTTTATTAATAATTAAAAGATTTAATTTAATTATAAATACCCGATATTATACGTTGGAGGAGTCACCGGTCTGATCCGGATTACGCCCAGCGTAATACCTTGGTACGCCCAGCGTAATCCGAGGATTCAGACCCTATATAAAGGGTGCGAGGGGTCCGGGGTTATTTGCTCATTTCTTTTACTTCTCGTGCCGAAGCTCTGCGTCTAAACCCCCGAAGCCATCCTGAAGCCCCGGTTTTCATATCGAGGTTTGGAAGGAAGTTTTATGCTCCCGAGATTCCCGAGAATCCTGAGAAATCCGCTTTCTCGAGTAGAAGTTCTGCTCGGTTTTCGTCTCGCTTTCTTCAATCAATCAAGTGAGTTCATACCCCTACATTTTAAATGTTTTATAAATGCTTTTATATGCTTGAAAAGGGGGGAATACAAGTAAAACACACGATTATTATCGTGTGTTATATAAAGTTTCATTATACACTTTTTATCAACGGAATCATATGTGATTTATAACTATTATAGGGAAACTTTCGTATGCAAAATATATCACGATAACATCATATCTTTGGAAATGAAAAATGTTGTTATATATGTATAGATCAAACACTCTGCTAATACTGTATGTATATGTGTCCATCTTGGCACTATAAAAATTATACTTTTCATAACAAGTGAGCATTTTCACTAGGGATTACTATACAAACGCGACACACTTTTAGAAAACTATAATAGGTATAGTTTTACGAGAACATCACGAACTTTTACATACTAGAAATACTATTTCAAGGAGATACATTCATATACAAGAACAAACGAACATTTTTATATGTACTTCAAATGGTTTTCTCAAACGTTTTTACATGTTAAAACACTTTTAGTAAGCGTCTTACAAACTGTATGTTTCCTTTTTGAATCTGTTATAGTTGTGCTTCCAACAAAGGTTCCTTTATACTTAAACTGTTTTTGTCAACCAAATACTTCCAAACCGTTTTATAAACTGACATCAAGTCGATCTTTTCTTAGGTATTAATCTTTTTCAAAGGTGTTATAAAAACTCCTTATATACCTTTATATTGTCAATTGCATGCATGTATATGTATAGTTATATAAATAATGTTTAAAGGACTTAGGAAGGCTAAACCACCTTATTTCCTTTTCCCTGTTGGGATGTGGTCTGGTAGGGTATCGGGTATCCGTCCGAAGTTCGTTTAACTATCAGTTATATATCATGTGTACATATAGAGACATAAAAGTTTCTCCAGTTAGTTCAGTACCTTTGGGTAGCAAAGGCATACTTCAGATTATACACGTACATGGTTAGTAATTATTATAGGTATAGTTAGGAGATACCAGTTACTATTCCAAGTACAGGGAATCACACAAGAGTCAGTTCATTCATGATTCTATACGAGTACATTACATGATACATGAGTACATTACATGATACATAAGTACGTTTACATAGATACGCTTACATGAGTACGTTTACATGAATACTTTTACGTAGATATTATATGGCGAGTTACTATTACATATTATATGTGTAGATACTGTTATATATAATTCTCCTTCTAATCTTTACTTTGTGATAACAACCACATAATCGACGAGATAGATTGGACTTTATAACCTAGTTCTAAAGGATACTTTGCGGGACTAACCATTCCTATCACCACTGTTAGCTACAGAGGTAAATGCACATTTACGGATGTCTTCGGTTGATACCATTATAGGTATACTTTAAGGGACTAACTATTCCTACACCCAACTGTTATCTACAGAGGTAAATGTACATCTACGGATGTCTTAAGTTAACACTGTTAGTTATCCTAGTACAAAAGGATAATACTTCGGTCATTATAATATTTCTTCCTTTACTATGTGACACATTCACATGATCGACGAGGTAGGATATATTTGACACAGATAAGTATTTTCCTTATTACCTTTATATTGTGACTCATACACATAAACGATGAGGTATATTATAGTTTTATACTAATAGTTAAACAGGGAAAAACTATCACATTTACAGAGATGCTTACTTTCAAAACAGTAGGGTCTTGGTAGAAGACTTCTTTTATAGGGATCATTGGGATTTCTAGGGTTATTCAAACGCTTTCCATTACTTACAAACCTTCACATACTTATATGAACTTTATTTCAAAAACAATGTCAAGACTTTCATTACAAGTTTTACAAATCATAGACACATTAATACTTATGAATTCACCAGCTTTTTGGCTGATACTCGCTTTTAAAATAACTTGTATTCTCAGGTTATAAATAGACAGGTACGACAACCAGGTTTTGTGAAGACGGAGCAGTTCAGACTCGTCTTTTATTTTGATGATTCATTTTGTTGTCTTATATTGTGAAACAACACACTTGTAATTAAAATTTGTACTATTAATGCAATGGATGATGTTGTTGCTTGTTTACTACTTTACATTTGTTGTGATACATTACATGACGTCCTCCGCCCCAGAACGTTTCCACCGTTCTCGGTTTTGGGGTGTGACAGATTGGTATCAGAGCATTGTTTATAGTGAATATGGTATATCAACCCATAAAAGATATACTAACTATAAATACATTGGTATTAAAAATACTCTGATTTAGAGTTTATACTTTTAAATAATAAAATATTTAAGTAAGTATACGTATCTGCATTCATACTAAAATCGGTGTCACGACGACAAGAACAAAAGTATTACAATTGTTGAATATCACAAGTAAGCTTGGGGATGTATAGTTAGTCTTGGGAGTGACATAGCTTGATCAACTATACTGGTCCGAGGAGTGATTAGCAAATGCCCACGAATGGTTGTGATATGGCAACAAGTCTAAAAACTTACCAACATTACCACAATGAGACATTATAACAGAACCTAAGTCTAAAATACCATAGGGGTGTTTTGGGTTACCATAATTACTTACTTGAGAACTAAAAAGGATCTTCATTACTAAGTTGATAGTTGTTAAGTGGATACACTAAGGCTATATGTAACTAGGATGTTATAGACTTAGAATCGGTGAAATTTTTGCTTTACCCTTATTCCTTGTGAGTTTGGAGTTAAGGTCACTTATTCGAAAGCCTATCCTGCGTTGATTACATATGACTGGGATGCACTTTACAAATAGCGATGTAACTGATGAAGATTCTCTAATAATTATCTAGATAGTTCGTCTAATAATTATTTCCTTACCCCAATTCTCGCGTAGATAACATGGCTGGACTCCATCCCCACGACAGCCCATACTACCCTAACCACGGCAATGTTGGATGGCTTGGAGAGGAGCCAGTGATTGATCACCAAATCCCTATGGATGGTCACCAAGCTGAAGGATTTGCTGAAGGGTCTGACTCCGAACCTGAAGTAGAGAACCTACCCCGATGGCTCTTGTTTCAAATCCTAACCCTTGTCCCGCTTTTCATGGCCCGACGCCTCCTTGGGTAGAACGCTTAGAAACATGGAGCCAAGGACAAGATCAACCTATGTCGTTTAATGGAGACCGAAGCTTCTACAACGTAAATGAAAGGAGCTCAGCAGACAGAGTTCTACCAATCCTAATCTGTAGAGTGCCAGTACCTACGGGACTGACACTCCCGCACCCTAACTGCTAGCTACAGTCCACGACCTACCAAGCCAAGGGGTGACAGATGTCATATTTATTCCGACGCTTGCAGGGCGTCAAGTACTCTAGTGTCAATCAGTATGGTTACGAGTATCTCCATGTTTACCTTATAATTTATGGCCTTAAGGTAACGATAATTAACACTGTATTCTGGAAACAACACTCTTAGAATTACTCTTTGTTTTAGACCTTGCTAGCTGTATCTTTCATTTGATATTGTCTGGGGTCTGTGTTCCTTTGTCTTAGACCTTGCTAGCTGTATCTTTCATTTGATACTATATGGGGTATGTGTTTCTTTGTTTTAGACCTTGCTAGCTGTATCTTTCATTTGATACTGTCTGGGGTATGTGTTTCTTTGTTTTAGACCTTGCTAGCTGTATCTTTCATTTGATACTGTTTGGGGTCTGTGTTTCTTTGTTTTAGACCTTGCTAGCTGTATCGTACATTTGATACTGTCTGGGGTCTGTGTTTCCTTTTGTTAGACTGAGCCAGGCGTATCATTCATTCGATACTCTCCTGGAGTCTATGATTTCTTTGCCTTAGTCGGCGGTATTTTCTGCTAAGGCATATGTTATTTTCCCTAATGTTTTTACTAAGTGATATTCTCCTACTTCCTTTAAATTCAAATACCGTATTTTGGTAATGATAGTATTTCAAGGAAAATTACTCTTTAAAACATAACTCTGTCAGGTCTTGGTAGAAGATTGCTTTTATTTAGAAAATATAGGATTTTCTGGAAAGGACTCTAATACACCGTAGATTCTAAACTACTACTTTTATAAAATTATTTTGAATAAAATTCTTACTTACACAAATGACACTAAATACTTATGAACTCACCAACATTTATAAAAATGCTGATACTCGCTTTCAAAATAACTTGTATTCTCAGGTCAGCAATAGACAGGTACACCCGAGAGCTTTTGTGAAGCCAGCCTAGAACCGAGCTGCATCTATACTAGTTTATGTATTACTTTAATGTCTCTATGGAATGTAACTTATGTAAAACTATTACTATTAATGTAATGATTGTTGTACTTTGATTACTATACTGCATATGTTGTGATACTTGACATGACGTCATCCACCCCATAACGTTTCCGCCGTTCTGGTTTTGGGGTGTGACAAATAAATATGGAATTGGAATGTTTAATGCTTACAAAAATGAAATCAAAAGTGTTTGCAATGATTAGGTGTTCTCAAAAACTCCAAGAAATCTCCCAAAATCGCTCAAGATCGCCCAATGTTGCTCCAGAAACCGTCTCTGCCTCCAAAATGACGTCTTCTCCTGTTTTAATTAATGTTCACGTGCATGTCATAAGGTCATGCTTTTTTAGCATGGCCATGCCTTTTGCCCATGTGTTTTTGGCATGGCCATTTGTCTTGACTCTTGACCATGTGTTTTTTGCATGGCCCATGCTTTTTGCTAAAAATCAAATAAGTCTTCAATGTTAGCTCCATCTTCAATCTAACTTCACCACGAGTCATGTTGCTTAAATATGAGATGATAAAGGACAAACACGACCCGTGTCAGTGTGACAAGAATTGCATTTCAAACGTAGTCCTTTGCTATGATGACAATGCAACAATGACTCGGGTTATGTCTGTAGGGTTTCAAGTACTCCATGGATGATGACAGTTGCCCCCCTTGATGAAGTGTAGGTTAAAAGTCCAAGACTTGTATTTCCCCTATAAATAGTCATGTATTATTCATTATTAGGGTTAAGAGTGAGGCAAAATGTAGCCGCCACGTTGTGAGGTTCCTTATGTAGTGTTAGATTCTTTAGTCTATGCTGAAAGTGTAATTTATTCCTCATGTTTTGAATAAATCAAGTGATCATTCGACATATCTTCTTTATTTGTGTTTGTTCTTATTTTCCGCATCTTGTTCATCAAATCACAATTAGGGATTTAATCCCAACAAGTGGTATCAGAGCGGGTCTTTGAAGATCTATTGATTTTTGAAGTATCGGTTCTTTATTTGATGATTTTCTGCACAAAATTTTGAATATTATTGGTGTTTTGGCGTCTTGGAATCAAAATTATGTTCAAGTTACTGTTCATGGAGATTTACGTTGTTCATCTACTGTTCATCTGGGTATTATTTCAATCCAAATCGTATTTTGTTCATACTCTCTATTGGATTTGTTTTTTTACTAAATCGGTCAATTGCCTCGTAAATCAATTCCTTTTGATTTGGGCCATAGTTTTCGTTTACTGTTCATGGTATTATTAAAGCCCAAGTTCTAATTTGTTTCAATTTCTAACCCAAAATCTAAATACTGACATATCCTTGTTTCCATTGTTTATTTTATCGTCGTTATCAATTCCAGATGAAATCTCGTTTGTAATCACAAATTGATCTACTTTGATTTTCCCGGAATTGAGTGTATGTTGTATTGATGTTGATTATCAATTTGTTTCTATCTTTTTCATTGATTGTATTTTCAGTAAATCAATTTTTCTTGATTGATCATATATGCGAATCGTGTTTCTCCTTCACGTTGTATTCTTGATTCACGATTATCCATTCGATTTCAAGATTTTGCTTCTAGTTTTAATCCAAGAACAAGTTCATATTCTTCATCTTATCAAGTCGATTTCTCCGGTATCATATTTTTTTAATTAACTTGAAATCAAGTTATCTTGGATTGAGGAACTGAAAGAAGAAATCAAAGAACATGTGATGGATGTTTTATCTGGAAATCGATCTTTGGAGTATTGATTGGGTGTTTGATTTATTGCAAACCTCGAAGTTTGATGATGAACGGATGAACATCGGTGTATTTCGATTTTGGAGGGTCAAACCATAGAAAGTCAAAATTGGGGCAAAATTGGATCATCTAGCGAATGTAATTGGAAACAAAGATAGAATTGAAACAAATGTGACCATAGTTATAAGATGTCTCTCGGAATCGAGACGAATCTTTGTTCTCAGAACTGCTTCAAAATTGTGATGTCTGATGGCGTCAATCTGAATGAGATGGAATGGTTTTTGTGTATCTGTTCGCTTTTATAGGTCAAAATTGGTATTTCAAAATCTTTGTTGCGAATGAACTCACTGCAAACGAATCAATCTCACTGGGATGAACAATAGTTAAAATCGAAAAGTCAAAATTTGACTGTGATTCGCATCAGGGTCATGAACAAATGATTTGGAACGAATGTCCTTACCTGCGAACATTATCGGATTCGTAGCTCCCTCAAACATCACAAAAAGTGAACCTATGCTTGGATTAGTAGTTGACATACATTCACTTTGGGGTATAATCAACGAACTTGGAACGAACTTGGGTTCGTGTGATTGTGCTTGGAACGAAAGAAGGGAGGACAGAAAACGAACCTTGTGCTCAAAGCGAAAGTGAAAATCCGCATCGTTTGGATTCGTGTTCATATCTTCAAGTTACGAAGTGGAGCTATATCAGACGCTAAATTAGGGCTGTTCACTGTTTGGATAAAACCGAATTGTCCAATTGGACAATTTGGATTGGACTATATGGTTCGGATATTCGGATTTTTGGATTGGTTTTCAACTAAACCGAATTATTATTATGGATTTCGGATTGGTTCTGGTTTATAAAATAAGAACCGAATAGTCCAAAAAAAACCAAATAAACGTTTATTATTTATTTATTTATAATATATATCTATAGTTATCTATTAAATTTGTAATTTGTTTTTCCAAATAGGTTCAAAACGTTTCTCCCGATAAAAAAACATCAATATGTATTATCTCTCAAAAGTTTTTTATCTATGAAATATTTCTATAAAATATTTAACTATAATATATCTTCTTAGTAGTTGTTTATAAATTTAAAATCAAAACTAAATAATTTGTTTTCGCTTCTTGTGTAAAATTGGGTAATTTATAATTATATGTTGTTTTAAAATGCTTCAGTTTTTGAAAACCGAATTATAAAAACCTATCCAACCGAATTGTAATTGGATCGGATCGGATCGAATTTGAATTTAGTTTGGACTATTCGGATCCATGTTTTGAAAACCGAAATCAATTTGGATTAATTTGATTGGATCGGATCAAACCGATCCATCCAAACGAACACCCCTACGCTAAATAGGGGGGAAGATAACTTAAAGTTTCATTTTTGGTCCCTACAACTTCAGCGTTTTGACAATTCTGGTCCTTGTTACTTTCGCATCTTTACAGTTTTGATCCAAATTCCGAATTCGTCACAAATCAAAGAGAAAATGATGCAGAATTACCATTCCAACCCATGTCTTTCAGCAAGTGACGGTTTCTGCCCAATATTTAGAAAAGTTTGCAAATTTGAGGGCTAGTGAACAATTTTGGATTTTTTAACACACATTTTTTTCGTGAACAGAAAATTAAGGATTCCATCAAGTCTTGGCGGTTCGGAAAGTCGTTTTTCGCAATAATTTTTTTGGCTATTTCGGATTTTAAACTTCATTGTTTATATCATTTTGTCGTGAGGGAGCATAGTAACTATTTATCCATTCAAGATCATTCTCATGACCATTTGAAGGCTTTATAATCACATTTATTATTATAAATCGGGGGGTTGAATTTGGTATGGCCATTCAAAATTGGATTTGTGACTTTTCAAATTTGAAGATTTTTTATAAAGCTTGTGATTGAATTATGAAGGTAGTTTTTACAGTAGCAGTTCTTCATCGAGCTCTTCTAAGGACTTGTATATTTCCGACTTTTATTATTTTCTCGATCAAGTGGCTTTATGAATCTTAAAATTTGGGTTGTTACATGATAATTTTTGGTGGCTTATATCATTAGCTTATTTGAAGATCATTGTGACTTGGAGGGGGAGTTCTTGAAAGACAAGAAGTGATTCGGTTTCTTAATTCTGAAATGGGTTTTTATGGCGGGTTTGGCTTTATTGAAGATCTTTGGGATTACATCAGAAAATGAAGTTTAAAAACATTACTTTAGTGCTTGGTTTATATATATATATATATATATATATATATATATATATATATATATATATCCTAGAACTATGGTTAAAGACTATTGAAGAATCAAGATTCGTGGATTGCTTCAAATATTCCTCGTTGCAAGATCATTTCTTGTTTGCTAGATGCTTCTTTTGGAAGTTGAAGCATTGTCATCCATTCCATACTTTGAGGGGGAGATTGTAGGGTTTTAAAGTACTCCATGGATGATGGCAATGGGCCCCCTTGATGAAGTGTAGGTTAAAAGCCCAAGAATTGTCTTTTCCCTACAAATAGTCATGTATTATTCATTATTAGGGTTAAGAGTGAGGCAAAATGTAGCCGCCACATTGTGAGGTTTCTTATGTAGTGTTAGATTCTTTAGTCTATGCTGAAAGTGTAATTTATTCCTCATGTTTTGAATAAATCGAGTAATCATTTGACGTATCTTCTTTATTTGTGTTTGTTCTTATTTTCTGCATCTTGTTCATCAAATCACAATTAGGGTTTTAATCCCGACAATGTCTTCATGTTTGGGAGCCTGATGAGAACTATAACGACCCAATTTTTCAAAAGAAAATTTTCGTTTTGGATTAACCAAAATACTTTCCAAACACCATGAAACCCCAATTACAATTGTTTTCAAAATCCATTTCAAATACAATTTTATTTCAATCCATCAGAGTGTCCCATAAAAATGTCTGTGAGAGAGTGCACGCAGCGCCATCAAGCCTTGACCTTGCCCTTGCGCTCAGATGTACCTGAAACAAATCCACAAACTGTAAGCTAATACTTAGTGAGTTCCCCAGAGCATACCCTACACACAATCCACATAACACATATCACGTTAGCAATAAAGCTACATATATCACATAAGCCATGCATACAACATATAAGAAAGCCCTGGAAACCCTCCAGGGTCTTACACCTAGTGCCACTGGAACCCCTACGCGGTCTTACTATCTACCATGGGAACCCCCACATGGTCTTCCTGCCATGGGAACCCCCACATGGTCTTTCTGCCATGGAAACCCCCACATGGTATTCCTACTAAGCAAATATCATGCAACTAATCATGCAAATATACTAAGATGCCATGGAAACCCTCCAAGGTCTTATACCAAATGCTACGGGAACCCCCTGGGATCTTCCATACAATGCCATACTAACATAAAACATAATCAATCGACAATCCACATATCATAAAATGGGCC
Source organism: Lactuca sativa (assembly GCF_002870075.4). NCBI lineage: Eukaryota > Viridiplantae > Streptophyta > Magnoliopsida > Asterales > Asteraceae > Lactuca > Lactuca sativa. Next base: position 87,247,973 of record NC_056627.2, on the reverse strand, counting down.
GGCCTTGGTGCCTTAGAACCATTGGTTTGGTGAGAAGACTCACCTCTCGTGAATGTAGAACTGACAAGATAAGATTAGCTAATCTCCCACGTGCTGCTCCAACTCAACCGCCTATAATTATCATGTGATCAACTTGTCAAAATCCCATAAACACCCTTAAAGTTATCCCTGGTCAACAGTCAAGGTCAACATCCATGTTGACCTCCACTTTTCGAGTGAATCTCGCCGAGTTACCTGTGCAACTTGTCGAGTCCTATCATGTCCAGAAAACTGAACACTCATGAACACCGAAAACTTATGACAACCGAAAACTTGTGAAACCGAAAACTCATGACAACTGAAAACTCATGAAGCTGAAAACTCATGACAACCGAAAACTCACTCGAAAGACCCGAAAACGGGTAAACCCTACTCGACTCGTCAATTCAGCAAAGGGAATCGACGAGTTCCTTCAGTCTCCTTCAAGTTCGGCCCTTTTCAATGGGATCTAGGGTCCCAAACTTCAGATCCAACCTCTCCTAGTACAGATACCACGTAAAGTTACAAACTTTACGTGCATGCAAGGTCCTCCAAGCCTATAACTTCAAAACAAGGTCTGGAGACTTATTCCCACTCCAAAAGATGCATATGTTGTTAGTCTCAAATGGGTATTTCGTAACAAGTTAGAAAAGGAAGTCAACGTCATATGAAACAAGGCACGATTGGTTGTCAAGGGGTATTTCCAGGAAGAATGCATCGACTATGAAGAAACCTTCACACCAGTTGCAAGGCTAGAATATGTTCGTATATTCTTAGCTTATGCAGCGCACAAGAACTTTGAAGTATACCAGATGGATGTCAAATATGTATTTTTAAGAGGGGAACTTGAAGAGACAGTGTATATGGAACAACCACCTAGGTTTATAAACGAAAAATATCCTAACCACTGCTATATTCTAGAAAAAGTGGTCTATGGTCTGAAGCAAGCTCCAAGAGCCTGGTATGAAACTCTTACTCGTTTTTTTTAAAACATGCTAAGTTTAAATAAGGTTCAGTCAACCCAACCTTCTTTCGCAAGAAAGAGGGTGACCACTTGATGATCGTCCAAATCTACATTAATGACATCATTTTTGGTTCAACGAACCCAAGCTTAACTGTCGAGTTCCAAAAATTCATGGAAACGACGTTTGAGATGAGCTCCATGGGTCCGATTAATTTTTTCCATGGCTTGAACATAAGGCAGAGTCAGGAAAAAATCTTCATAAATCAGGAAGCTTATACGAAGACCTTTCTTGCTAAGTTTGGAATGGTAGGAGACTCAAAGGTGAAGGTTTCAATGGCATTCGGAACGAAACTAACTCCATCTCTGGAAAAACCGGCTGTAGATATGACACTTTATCGTCAAATGATAGGTTCACTAATGTCTCTAACTGCTAGTCGACCAGATATCATGTTTTCCGTTTGTTATTGTGCAAGTTTTCAAGCTAATCCTCGAGAACCTCACATGATCGCTGTCAAGAACATATTCAAGTATCTTAAATGAACATCTTCACTTGGAATATGGTACCCCTCAAAGTCTGGTTTCTTTGTGCAAGCATTTTCAGATGCTGATCTTGGAGGAAACGGGTTAGATAGAAAGAGTACAACTGGAGGATGCCAATTTCTTGAGGGCAAGCTTGTCAGTTGGAAATCCAAAAAGCAAACTTGTGTTTCCTTATCAACAGTAGAAGCCGAGTACATTGATGTTTCCTCTTGCACTTCCCAGGTCATATGGATTCAAATTCAACTTCGTGATTATGGCCTAAACATGAAATGAATCCCACTATATTATGACTCCAAAAGTGCCATTCTCATTTGTTACAACCCGGTGCAACACTCAAAGATGAAACATGTAGCACTGAGGTATCTTTTCATCAAAGGTCATGTGGAAGATGGTAATGTTGAGATGCATTTTGTTAGATCTGTTGATCAATTAGCTGATATTTTCACAAAAGCACTACCGAAATCTACATTCAATCATATTCTTCAAGGCTTGGGAATGATGAAATTTGAATCAGTTCCAAAACCACTTTTGCTTTCAAAGTGACTCTTTCTCTTTTAGTTACACCTTCACTTTCGCAGTCATCTTTTGTCCTGCGAATCGGTGCGAACGCTCGCAATAATTTGCAGTCCTCTTTTATCTTGCGAAAGTTTGCAGTGTCTCACGATCAACTGTTCACTCGTGGTTTGGAGCTTTTTATATCCTTTGTATATTATGTATTTATTTTCAAAATACAAAAATATTTTATTTGTTTCTGTTTTAATATATATATATTTTTTAGAAAAATCAAAAATCCAAAAATATTTCATTTCTTTTTTTGTTTCTTTTCAGTAAAACAAAATTACAAAATATTTTTCTTTACTTTCTTCTCGTTTATTTTACTTATCTCAAAATACCAAAAATATTGGATAATTGAGCAGGTTTCATGTCAAGAATCTTGGTGATCACAATTATAAATGATGGGGCAGGTATAAACTTTCTTATCTATGAACTAGTTAAGTGTCCCTAGAAGCATGTTGTTGCATGTTGTCTGAATCCTCAATGACTCTATGTTGAAGCCTTAATGATTCGATAACACAAATCGTTTCTTCCCAATTAGGTTGTTCATTCACATAAGTCTCGAGCTATCTTACTCTTCTCATTATGAGTTAAGAGTTCGCTGCTTTGTTACTTTTGCATAGCAGAGGTACACTATTTTCTTTGGAACCACCTCATACTCTTCTCCATTACTTTCACATTCACCAATTTAACCCTCAAGACTCTCAGATATTATGTAACATACATGTTTTGAAATCGTGTTTTAAGTAAATAATATTATGAAATATTATGTGAATTTGAATGTTGAGTTCTAACAAATAGTTTTTAATTACTAGAATTGAAGTAAAACTATGCTTAGAATCATTCAGAAAGTATTGGAAGTCTTATGAGATTCCAATCAAATGTCAAATAGTGAAATTTAACGAAAATATCAAATTTGGAATAAGTAAAATTTTATTATTGAAACTTGTAGATAATCTTGTGAAACGACCCAAAAATACGACCCAAACATTTCGTTTTTTTTTTCAACATAACTAAAACCATAATCTGAGTGTCATATCATAAACCATACATGATGTATCTCAAAATAATAATAAAACACTGTGCGGAAAAACTGTATCATATCCATGTCATATAAAAATCAAGAACCAAATCAACTCCCAGGATAAAAGCTGAAGCTGTGGTGTGTGCGATGCCATCATCCCGAGCTCTTCCCTCTACAAGCGGAAGTACCTGAAACCAAAACTGAAACTGTAAGCACGAAGCTTAGTGAGCTCCCCCAATTTACCACATACCATGCAATAACATATATAACAAGCACATACTGGGGCCTTGCCCCCCCCCCCTCCATTGGACCGAAATCCGAAGCTGACTGACTGGGACCTTGTCCCCTACATTGGACCGCAATCCGAAGCTCACATCAGACCGAAGTCCGAAGCTGACTGAGACCTTGTCCCCTACATCGAACCGAAGTCTGAAGCTGACATCGGACCGAAATCCGAAGCTGACATCGGATCGAAATCCAAAGCTGACTGGGACCGAAATCCGAAGCTGACTGGGACCTTGTCCCCTACATCGAACCGAAGTCCGAAGCTGACATCGGACCGAAGTCCGAAACTGACATCGGACCGAAATCCGAAGCAGACTGGGACCTTGTCCCCTACATCAAACCGAAGTCTGAAGCTGACATCGGACCGAAGTCCGAAGCTGACTGATCATAACATAATCGTATCACTTAACATGAACACACATATAACCCTGTCTGAGCCACGAAGGCATCAAACATGCTAACTACTGCATCGGATAAGAATCCGGATACTACTGCTAGCTAAACGGGCCGACATTGTGGCCTTAGACCCGTTTCTACTGAAAAGGAACTCACCTCGTGAACTGGCTGCTGAGTGAATAACTCTGAGGGCTAACTGCTGCTGCTCCGGTATCTCCCCGGCTACAAGTCCATAAACACACTCAATCAAAAACTAAACACTGCACTAGGTAAAATTATTCTCTTACCCTAGGTCAAAGTCAACCCTTGGACAAAGTCAACTCTCGGTCAAAGTCAACCCACAGTTGACCTGACTCGCCGAGTTGGGCCGCCAACTCGCCGAGTCCCTGCTCTCACTCCTCGACCCTACTCGCTGCTACTCGTCGAGTATGACATCGACTCGACGAGTACTCATTCGATCCAAGAACTCAGACAATCTTCATCCGACTCGCCGAGTCATAAGAACAACTCGACGAGTTGTTCTTGAGCCTAAGAAGATTGCCTTGGACTCGCCGAGTTGTATGAACAACTCGCCGAGTCCCTCCATTACTGAGTCTACCCTCGAACTCGCTGAGTCCACTCCACAACTCACTGGGCCCACTCGACATCGCTCAAAAGGAAGAAATCGGGGACTCGCGACTCGCCGAGTCACCGCCATGCAACTATTCTACACTCGATTCTGCTCGGATCCAATACATACAAATGATAGATCTGGGTCCAATAAGCTGATTTACCACGTAAAGTTTCCAACCTTACGTGTAGAAACACATGAACAAGGGAATAAAGGCTAAAAAGGCACTTGAAAGGGTAGATCTAGGGTTATGATGCACAATGGCTCCATAAAGACAATAGATCTGGACTCTAAAACCCCTAATTGAACAGATCTATGGATATCTCGACATACAATGGCTTCCATATCAACATAAGGCTTGAGAAAAGCATCAACTAGATCTAAAGGGGATTTTAAAGCATAAAAGGGAAGGAAATCTGAAGAATACCTCAAAGAACTCTTGCTTTCCCTTGAATCTTCGCTTTACACTTCTTCTCCTTGCTCCTTTCTTCTTCTCCTTCTTCAAGCCTTCACAATTAGCACACAAAATCACTTAGAACACTCAAGAACGAATTAGGGTTTTCTCACAGCTTTAGAGGGTGAAGGAGGCGAGATTGGGGGCTATAAGGTGGCTTAAATAGTGAGCAACCTGGGGATTTAGGGTTTCTCCCAGACGGACAGAATCGCCGAGTCCAGAATATGGACTCGCCGAGTCGCCAGCTAACACGTGCTCGAAATCCCGACCCTACTCGGCGAGTCAGGCTATGAACTCGCCGAGTCCCTTTACAAAACTTCAAAATAAATACCAAGGAATCATCATACCGGGAACGGGTCGTTACAATTCTCCCCCACTTATCTCAGACTTCGTCCTCGAAGTCTGCTACGGCTGAATCTGCAAAAATCTCTGGGTAGTTCTCCCTCATCTCCTCCTCAGCCTCCCACGTCCACTCAGACCCCTTCCGGTGTTGCCACTGCACCTTCACTAACTGAATTTCCTTGTTCCTCAAGGTCTTGGTCTTCCGGTCCAGAATCGCGACCGGCCTCTCAATATAATTCAGGCTACTATCAACCTGAATATCCTCTAGGGGAACGACTGCTGATTCATCCGCCAAACACTTCCTCAACTGCGACACATGGAAAGTGTTGTGGATCTGACTAAGCTCCTCAGGAAGATCTAACCGATAAGCAACCCGACCCACCCGGGCCAAAACCCTGAAAGGACCAATAAATCTGGGGCCCAACTTGCCTCTCTTTCGGAACCTGATGACACCCTTCCAAGGTGCGACCTTCAGAAGGACCATATCTCCCACCTGGAACTCCAAGTCCGAACGCCTCCTATCGGCGTAGCTCTTCTGCCGACTCTGAGCAGTCTGCAGTCTACTACGGACCTGCTGGATCAACTCAGTCGTCTTGAGCACCACCTCTGTGCTCCCGATGACCCGCTGACCGACCTCGCCCCAACAAATCGGGGTCCTACACTTCCTCCCATACAGCATCTCAAAGGGAGGTCGGTCAATGCTCGCATGATAACTGTTGTTATACGAGAATTCCGCTAACGGAAGATACGTATCCCAACTGCCACCGAAATCTAGGACACATGCCCTAAGCATATCCTCGAGAGTCTGAATCGTCCTCTCGCTCTGCCCGTCTGTCTGAGGGTGGAAAGCGGTGCTGAAATGGAGACGAGTACCCATCTCGTCGTGGAACCGCTTCCAGAACCTGGATGTGAAACGGACATCTCGGTCAGACACCACCGATACCGGCACTCCATGACGTGCCACAATCTCTCACACATAGATATCGGCTAACTTCTCCGCCGATATACTTTCCTGGATCGGGATAAAATGGGCACTCTTCGTCAACCGATCCACTACTACCCATATCGAATCCACTCCTCGTGCGGTCCTGGGAAGCTTGGTGACAAAATCCATGGTGATGTCCTCCCATTTCCACACGGGAATGTCCAACGGCTGCATCCTGCCGTGAGGTCTCTGGTGCTCTGCCTTGACCTTCCGGCAGGTCAGGCATCTCTCGACGTACCAGGCGACGTCCCGCTTCATACAGGGCCACCAATAATCAGGTCGAAGATCTCGATACATCTTCGTCGCCCCTGGGTGGATAGAAAACCGAGACTTATGAGCCTCATCCATCAACACTTGCCATACTCCACCCCAGTACGGTACCCACACTCTCCCGTGAAGCGTCAGCAAACCACGACTATCATAATCAAACGAGGCTACTCGGCCCACGATCCTCTCACACTTCTGTCTTTCCTCCTTGAGGCCCTCCACCTGAGCCTCCTTGATCCGCTCCAACAACGGAGTGATCACTGTCATCCTCAAACATAGATCTCTGATAGGGGCCGCCGACACTTTGCGGCTCAGGGCATCGGCCACCACGTTGGCCTTCCCTGGATGGTAAAGGATCTCACAGTCGTAATCCTTTAGCACATCCAACCACCTCCTCTGCCTCATATTCAGACTCGGCTGATCCATAAGGTACCTCAAACTCCTGTGATCCGTGTAAATAGTACAACGGACCCCATAAAGGTAATGCCTCCAAATCTTGAGGGCAAACACAACTGCCCCCAGCTCCAAATCATGGGTAGGATAATTAGCCTCGTGAGGCTTCAACTGTCTCGAGGCATAAGCTATCACATGGCCTCGCTGCATCAAAACTGCTCCCAAACCTGTGATCGAGGCATCACAATAGACTACAAAATCCTCTACTCCTTCTGGCAAGGTAAGGATCGGAGCCTCGCACAATCTCTGCCTGAGGGTCTCGAATGCTGACTGCTGCTCCGGACCCCAACGAAATACCACTGACTTCTTGGTCAGTCGGGTGAGCGGCACTGCTATCTTGGAGAAATCCTGAATAAATCTCCGATAATACCCTGCCAACCCTAGGAAGCTCCGAATCTCAGATGGAGACTTCGGGACCTCCCACTGCATCACGGCCTCTATCTTGGCCGGATCTACCAGAATACCCTTCTGGTTGACGAGGTGACCAAGGAACTGCACCTCGCGCAACCAGAACTCACATTTGGAGAACTTTGCGAAAAGTCTCTCCCTCCTCAAAACCTCCAGCACCTCCCGCAGGTGCTCCTCGTGCTGCTCCTGCGTCTTGGAATATACCAAGATATCATCTATGAACACTATCACTGACCGATCCAGCATCGGCCTACACACGCGGTTCATGAGATCCATGAACGCGGCTGGAGCATTGGTGAGCCCAAATGGCATCACCACAAACTCGTAATGACCATACCTGGTCCTGAAAGCAGTCTTCTGCACATCCTCATCTCTAACCCGCATCTGATGATATCCGGAGCGTAGATCGATCTTGGAGAACCAAGACGCTCCCTGAAGCTGATCAAACAAATCATCTATCCTCAGGAGTGGGTAACGGTTCTTCACCGTTACCTTATTCAACTCCCGGTAATCTATACACATACGATGCGACCTATCCTTCTTCCTTACAAACAGGATCGGCGCTCCCCAAGGCGAACTGCTCGGCCGAATGAAACCCTTGTCTAACAGCTCCTGTAGCTGTGTAGAAAACTCCTGCATCTCAGGGGGAGCTAGTCGATACGGTGCCTTGGCTATCGGAGCCGCACCAGGAATGAGGTCGATCCTGAACTCAACCTGTCTCTCAGGAGGTATCCCCGGCAAATCCTCGGGAAACACGTCCGGGTAGTCTCGAACAATAGGAACATCATCAACTGTCGACTTGCCCTTCTCCCGGGCATCCAAAACGTAAGCTACAAAATCGGCGCAACCCTGCTGAACATAGCGCCTCGCCCTTGCGGCGGAACAAAAGGTCGGTCCTCGCTATGGCCTCTCACCCTGAATCACCAACTCTCCCCCACTGGGAGTGCGAACCCTCACTAGCTGAAGCTCACAATCAATCACCGCCCCATTAGGGCTTAGCCAATCCATACCCACAATAACCTTATTCCCTCGCAGGGGAATAGGTACCAGATCCACTGAAAACTGCTCATCAAATAACTGAAGAGAACACCCTCTATGCACTCTGCCGACCCTCACGGTCCTATCATCCGCTATCTCAACCTCTAATGGGCAATCCAGCTCCCCTGGAGCTCTACTGAATCTCTTGCTAAGCGCAAGTGATACGAATGATCGGGTAGCCCCCGAATCGAATAATACCATAGCAGAAATGCCGTTCACAGAGAACGACCCTGAATAAAACATACAATCATAAGCAATATACAATCAATAATAATAAAGAGATAAAGGGAAGATACATACCCGTCACCACATCAGGAGTCGCTCGCGCCTCCTCTGCTGTCATCTGAAACGCCCTACTCTTTGCCACTGGCGCATCAGCTCGGCCCTGCCGGCCATCTGTAATCCTCAAAGTAGCAGGGGCAGGTGCAGCCACCTTCCCTGCTGCAGCTAAACCCGGACACTGGGACTTTTTATGTCCCCTCTGATTGCACTGAAAGCAAATCAGATCTGATGCTGCAACGGCAGTAGCAGGAGCCGTACAATCCCTACTCAAATGTCCAATCCGACCGCACTTGAAGCAGCCGGAACTCCCTGCCTTGCACGCTCCTTCGTGCATTTTCCCACACCTACCACATCGGCCGTGGCTCAGCTGGCCCCTGGACCTGTGATCTGAAACCCTGGGCTTTTTGCCCGAACCGCCTGAACCCGAAATCGCCTCCGGTTTCCTCTTCTTCTCCATCTCAAGATCAATCTCCCTCTCCCGAGCCCTAGCAATCATATCTTCCAGCGTTTTACAGCTGGACCGGCTCACAAACTGGCGGATATCGCTCCGCAACATCTCATGATAACGGGCCTTCTTCATTTCCTCATCAGCTACATACTGAGGAACGAGAAGGGCCCTCTCCCTGAACTTGGCGGTGATCTCCGCCACTGTCTCTGTAGTCTGGGTGAGGTCCTGAAACTCCCTAGCTAGCTGTTGCACCTCAATGACCGGTGCAAAATCCGCCCTGAACCTGGTAGAGAAATCAGCCCAGGTCATGGCGTCCAATGCTGCATCATCCCCAATGGCATGCCCGACCTCCTCCCACCAATCTCGTGCCCTGTCCTTCAGAAGACAGGACGCCAATCTGACCTTGTCCCCCTCGGGACATCTTCTAGTACGGAAAGCGTTGGCCACATCCGCCAACCATCTGGTGCTCGCTATGGGGTCTCGCGCCCCATGATAGTCCGGAGCTCCACATGCCCTGAACTCCCTGAAAGTAAGGGTGCGCGACCCCATCATGGCCGCCACCTCGGCACGGAAGGTGCCCAATCTCTCATCCATCAGCTCTAGAATCCCCTCCTTGATCGAACCGAAGATCACAGGAGTCTGCTCTATAATGATGCGCGTAATCTCCGAAGAAAGAAACTCTCGGGTCTGCTCATCCATGCGCTCATCCCCCGAACCTGAACCTGATCCCTCCCCGGCACCCCCGCTGCCGGCTGCTGGTCTCGAACGCAAAACCACCATTCTGAAACACATCACAACTACATCAGAAAACAGAAATACCTCAAGGGATCATTGATACTACAACTAGCTTCCTGGTCTTGTCTCAGCCTTTCTTGATTCGAGTACGGATCCTCTGCTTCCAGTAGTACGGGCCCATACTACCTTCCACATCTATCCGTACTTTCTTCAAGAACTGCCCTAACTCCACCAAGTCACTTCTACTACTACTGATCTCTGCTACTCTCATCCTAGGCTTGCCTCAGGGAAACCTCAGACTCAATTCAACTGGTCCTCAGCTGCTGCAGGTCTCCTTATAATGCTAATTAACCATCACCTGAACACCATCACATGTGACGAAGATCAGATAATCCTTCAAGTAAAAGACCCGTCCCTATCACGGTTGGACTCAAACAAGAGCTACGCAATAGGGCCAGTTCCATCACTCTGGGATTATTCAACCCTGATCACATGTGGTGTAACGTGTTCACCTAATGGCTAACTTCCATCACTCATAATTCCCACAAAGCACGAAGCAAGCAGCATTCGGATAAGGAAACATACTCAGGCAAAACTATTCTCAAAACGAGAAACTGATCTAGCATACAATGCTAAGCTCATACTATCCGGCATAACCTAAACAGGCTATCCTACTGCTGTCTACTCAATACTAGCATGCAATACTCGTGAAGCTGTAGCACATAAAGCGGCACATAAGGCATCCTCCTAGATCCTTAGTCCTATACTAGCATGCTGTTCTACTGAAACTGATACTGAACAAATAACTTGTATGGGTAATTTGGGAGTACTTACTTGAGCTCGGCTGATCGCATGCACCACACCCTTATCTGTTTAAAAATTTCTTTCTTTCTAAGTGCTTTCAAAATTCTTTTAGAAAACATTTTCCTTTTAAAAATCTTTTTATTTCCCCTTAGTTTGAGTTCAGATACACCCGGAAGTGTATCCGAATCCCTCAAACCAGGGCTCTGATACCAACTTGAAACGACCCAAAAATACGACCCAAACATTTCGTTTTTTTTTTTCAACATAACTAAAACCATAATCTGAGTGTCATATCATAAACCATACATGATGTATCTCAAAATAATAATAAAACACTGTGCGGAAAAACTGTATCATATCCATGTCATATAAAAATCAAGAACCAAATCAACTCCCAGGATAAAAGCTGAAGCTGTGGTGTGTGCGATGCCATCATCCCGAGCTCTTCCCTCTACAAGCGGAAGTACCTGAAACCAAAACTGAAACTGTAAGCACGAAGCTTAGTGAGCTCCCCCAATTTACCACATACCATGCAATAACATATATAACAAGCACATACTGGGGCCTTGCCCCCCCCCCCTCCATTGGACCGAAATCCGAAGCTGACTGACTGGGACCTTGTCCCCTACATTGGACCGCAATCCGAAGCTCACATCAGACCGAAGTCCGAAGCTGACTGAGACCTTGTCCCCTACATCGAACCGAAGTCTGAAGCTGACATCGGACCGAAATCCGAAGCTGACTGGGACCTTGTCCCCTACATCGAACCGAAGTCCGAAGCTGACATCGGACCGAAATCCGAAGCTGACTGGGACCTTGTCCCCTACATCGAACCGAAGTCCGAAGCTGACATCGGACCGAAGTCCGAAGCTGACTGATCATAACATAATCGTATCACTTAACATGAACACACATATAACCCTGTCTGAGCCACGAAGGCATCAAACATGCTAACTACTGCATCGGATAAGAATCCGGATACTACTGCTAGCTAAACGGGCCGACATTGTGGCCTTAGACCCGTTTCTACTGAAAAGGAACTCACCTCGTGAACTGGCTGCTGAGTGAATAACTCTGAGGGCTAACTGCTGCTGCTCCGGTATCTCCCCGGCTACAAGTCCATAAACACACTCAATCAAAAACTAAACACTGCACTAGGTAAAATTATTCTCTTACCCTAGGTCAAAGTCAACCCTTGGACAAAGTCAACTCTCGGTCAAAGTCAACCCACAGTTGACCTGACTCGCCGAGTTGGGCCGCCAACTCGCCGAGTCCCTGCTCTCACTCCTCGACCCTACTCGCTGCTACTCGTCGAGTATGACATCGACTCGACGAGTACTCATTCGATCCAAGAACTCAGACAATCTTCATCCGACTCGCCGAGTCATAAGAACAACTCGACGAGTTGTTCTTGAGCCTAAGAAGATTGCCTTGGACTCGCCGAGTTGTATGAACAACTCGCCGAGTCCCTCCATTACTGAGTCTACCCTCGAACTCGCTGAGTCCACTCCACAACTCACTGGGCCCACTCGACATCGCTCAAAAGGAAGAAATCGGGGACTCGCGACTCGCCGAGTCACCGCCATGCAACTATTCTACACTCGATTCTGCTCGGATCCAATACATACAAATGATAGATCTGGGTCCAATAAGCTGATTTACCACGTAAAGTTTCCAACCTTACGTGTAGAAACACATGAACAAGGGAATAAAGGCTAAAAAGGCACTTGAAAGGGTAGATCTAGGGTTATGATGCACAATGGCTCCATAAAGACAATAGATCTGGACTCTAAAACCCCTAATTGAACAGATCTATGGATATCTCGACATACAATGGCTTCCATATCAACATAAGGCTTGAGAAAAGCATCAACTAGATCTAAAGGGGATTTTAAAGCATAAAAGGGAAGGAAATCTGAAGAATACCTCAAAGAACTCTTGCTTTCCCTTGAATCTTCGCTTTACACTTCTTCTCCTTGCTCCTTTCTTCTTCTCCTTCTTCAAGCCTTCACAATTAGCACACAAAATCACTTAGAACACTCAAGAACGAATTAGGGTTTTCTCACAGCTTTAGAGGGTGAAGGAGGCGAGATTGGGGGCTATAAGGTGGCTTAAATAGTGAGCAACCTGGGGATTTAGGGTTTCTCCCAGACGGACAGACTCGCCGAGTCCAGAATATGGACTCGCCGAGTCGCCAGCTAACACGTGCTCGAAATCCCGACCCAACTCGGCGAGTCAGGCTATGAACTCGCCGAGTCCCTTTACAAAACTTCAAAATAAATACCAAGGAATCATCATACCGGGAACGGGTCGTTACATCTTGTTAGAAACGTTTAGGCGAAAACCCCATCGAAATCCGAGTTATAACAAAGAAGTTATGACCAATCGAAGATCCGCGACAAAACCGGCACGGCACCCAATGATGTAAAAAGTGAGTTTTTGATAAACTACTTTTTAGCCTTAGTAATCTAAATGAAATTCATAGTATTCGTTAAATCGAGAAGTTCGATAAAAAGAACGCCAGAATCTGACTTCGTATGAGGATGTTATGATTTTTATAAGTTTCAGCTTAGCAGTAGACACCTAAAAACTCGAATTTTAGATCGATTGATTTTTAGCCGACACAACCTAAACGAGAATTGAAGGTCTCGTCATTAGTAGTTCAACGGTAAAAAATTTGACGAAAACGGATGTCGGATGAAGAAGTTATGAATTTTTAACGGATTTTCCAGTCCCGGTCTATTAAAAATAATAATATTAAAAATAAAGTCGAAATTAGTCGACGAAGTCTAAACGAAAGTCGTAGAGCATATTTTTGCGTGCATATAAAGAATGTCAAAAACGGAGCCCGTATGCGAAAGTTATGGATTTTAGAAGATTTAGGCATAAGGTTCGAGAATTTTCGCAAGAATAAGGTTCTTATCCGGAGATACCACGTCACCTCACATGAACAGTAGCCGCGTGTCGTCTTCCGATTGGACCGAACTTCAGTTTGGTAAGCATCCGACGCGTCTTTCAGCATGCTAGGCGACGTCTAAGACGCCTGGCATCTGGCTGTCACCGAGCTGCTTTGCTGCTGACACGCCCTCCTTCCTTCTTGCTTCGGATCCAACCCTCGCACTATAAATAGTGCCTGTGAACCCTCCGGAGAAAATGTTAGAAAACTGGCAATTTCACCCCTTAACATATATTTCTTTCATCCCGACTTTCCCCGAAGCCCCGGTAACGATTATAACCCCCAGAATACGCCACGAAGTGCCCGAGAAGCCAAAAAGAAAAATTATCTTTTCGGTTTTGAAGCTCTACCTTCGCAGAGCCCGTTTATTAAGAAAACTCTCGGTTTTCAACGAAGAAAGTTATATTTTGAGCCGAAGTGCTGCCCAAATTAATATTTTAGCCCCCGGTTATTTCACGGTGAGTTTAATATATAGAAATAATTGTATGTTATGTGTTATATGTGCTATGTGCTTTTCATTGTTATTATTCCGGGTTATTTTCCCGTATTATTTTTGTTTGCTATTTTTTGATAGCAAAAGAAATACCTTTGACATGTGATCAGTGAAAGGACTTAGATTCACGTTGGTACTGGTATGTAGCCTCTGGCCATGTAGAACATGTCTCCGTAAAAGAATGATTTATATTCTATGGTATTGGCAGAAGGTTAGACAGGGCTATAAGCCTAAAATCTACCAAAATGTTAATCCGAAGTTGTATGTCTTCTGTGCTATTCGGGCCAAAGCTTTATTGATGTATATCAAGTATGGAAATTGTTATGTCTCATTGATTGTATATCTTTGAATCAAATCAATGATTGATAAGAAAAGTTTGACACATGATTCACATATGCCCTTATTGTTCCTTGTTCCTCTTTGTTTCTGCCATATTGAAGTATATATATATGGTATAACGTTATATTGTATCTATTATTGAACTCACTAAACGTCACCACTTACCCTATCAATGTTTAACAAATTGCAGGAGATAAGCATCCAATATAGTTATATATTGTTAGAAGATTTTTCAATAGTTTGAAACTATTGTATTGATAGAAGATTATGAATAGTTTGAAACTATTGTATTTTGCATTCCCATATGTATAAAACTATAGAATCCTGGGAAATTATGTAATATATAACACTTTAAAAATAGTTGGTTTGTATCCAGTAATTTGTAACCTCTTTATCAATGTAAAATATTGCTTTTATGAATATGCAAGTAGCATGTTTTGGAGTAACTATATTGTCAAGTATGAAAGTTTGGGTCTTTCATAAATACGAAAGTGAGGGTCTTTCATATTACCACTAAGGTTTATGGTTACACAACTTCTGTGTTTATGATCTTCAATTCGTTATCACCACAAATTGAGTGAAACCTAAAATCCAGCACACTTATACGAATTGACGGTAAACAATATACATGTTCTAGAATTTTCACCAATGAATTAACTAAACTCCACTTTCATGGTATGTACCAAGAAATATCTTCTTCTTTTGCGAGATCTTAATGAAATGTTCTATACCTAAGACATTTCTACCGAATAGATCCAATTTTTATTTTTTTTTAGATTTCTTTGTGAATCCCTGTCACTTAAAATAATTCCAAAGCTTACTTCTTCAATTGACTACACTCGTCAAACAAGTACTTCATTCGAACTTTCAGACTTATATCAAGTTTCGTAGTTTCGTTGGAGATAGAACTACCCAATAAAACCTTTTAAAAGATACCTTTCACTGTTTCTTAACAAACAAGTGATTTTAGTTCAACGGGGAACCACACAGACAATTCTTAGTCTCTTTTGACTTTGAAGGAATAGATCATTGCCCGGGATCCACAGTTTTGTGTCTTCAACAAGGCATCACTAAAACCCCACATATATGTTTTGCTTTATTTCTTTATCTTTGTCACACTCTCACACAAGAATTTCCAAAAGTCTGGTTCGTGGCACTCACATTTATTTTCAGTTTCGCAGTTTAACTAGAATTTACTTAAAAGCGAAAGTTCGTATATACATGTGAAATGGGGTACGTAACTCAACTGCAAAAGGGAGGAATTGAAGCGGCAATCCTAATGTATAAGATTTCAAATAGGCATGTAAAATTTGAAACTACACCTGATTTTTTGCCTCCTGACACCGTTTTGTGGCGTAACAATTGTCACATCGCGTCTTTTTAGGCAATGTTTCAGAGGATAAAACGCAATCGTCACCCTATTTTCTCTCTCCTGGTTAACGGTATAAAGGTTTTTTCAATGATTCATCGTTCCTCACCATTGTTAAAAGATTTCAAAAAACCCTCATGCGATTTTTCTCTACTGTTCATCATCTTCTCCAACAAGCTTCCATGGACGCATCTTCAGGAATCCCTTATGTTCAAGATCAATCAGCACAGTCGTCGCTTCTTACAATTAAGCCCAATCAAAACTTGATTCTCAATCTTGATCCTCTCAAGTATGACAGTTTCTTGCTACCCATTGTCGAGTGCTTGAAATATTCTCCTCTGGTCAAAGCTTTAACTACATCAGAGATTGTTTCGATGTCTCTCTTATCAAAAGCCTATTCGTTTGCTTGCTATATCAAAGAGGAACAAAGAACTACCTTTGAAGTTCACAACAGGAAAACCTCAATCACCAAGTCCCGATTTTGCTACTTACTAGGGCTCACTCACAATGATGATATGGTTGGCCCTGATTCCATCTCCATCGCAGCCATCATGGAGATCGATGTTTTACCAAATGGGGTACAAAGAAACCCTTACTACCATCTCTAAATTCAGGAAACACAATCTGGCACCTCAATAGAATGGGCTTTTTACCCTATTGTTCAAAAGTTTTTATGAGCGTGTGACTGGATCGGATTGTGCTGGTAAGTTATTCATGGCCATCATGTATGGGATCTACATGGGGGTCAACATTGATTTTGGGGCTGTTCTTTGGGCTCAATTGGTCCAAAGTACCCATTCTACAAACCGACCCAATGAAATTTTCTATGCCCACTTCTGGACAATCATCGTTCAAAGGGAAATTGAAAAGCTCCAGATTCCGGTGATGCAAGATTCCTTCATGTTTTCCATTTCAATCTTCCACACTACAAACATCATTCTTGCAGACAACTCAAAGCTCTCATTTGTTGGCTCCAATCCCAAAGCCATATTTCGGGATGTCCTTGCAGCAAGCAAGATTCTTGAAGCCTACAGAAAACTTCTAGTTTCAGGCTTTTGTCCTTTAACTCCTGAGATGCAATTGATCATCGATGAAGATGATAAACCAAAGAAAGGAGGACAGAAAGGATGTAAGAAAGGAGAAAATAAACAATGTGCTCCAAAGGGTCACGTTGGATCATCTGCACCAGATGCAACTCCTACAAAAAAGCAAAAGGTAAAGAAGTCGGCTCGCAAGCCGAGATCTCAAACTCCTAGTGAAAGCGAAGGTTTGCAGTCTTCCACTCACTTTGATGTTCGCATTGAAGAAGATAAGCTTGTAAAACACGAAGACACTGCAACAACTTCGCATCCTGAGGTTTCGCAGCCCATTTCTACGAATCCTGAGGTAACCATTGAGATTCCTGTCTCAGTTCCTATTACCAATGATTTCGTTGAAAATGTATATATTCCTTCTCCCACTGCTGCTATTTTAACACCTATATCAATTGCCCCATGCACACCTGTTTCTTTGGGCGTTTTGCAATCCCCACCTCCTATTTTCACTAATTCCATTACCACACTAACGACCACTGTTGAGCCTCCTGTTACTGTCAACGCATCTGATGCGGGGCAGGAGCTTCAGGTTTCGCAACTGGTCATTCCACACCTCCCATTTCTCCTCTTTGCCAAAATGACCCATACATGATTTACGATGATGACGACAACTTCGCAGGATTCACCTACAGTCCATTTAACATCAGGACTGAAAGTGATGATGAAGCTCCCGTCACAAGAGGGAAACTCAAGGTGACTCATGAAAATATGGATTCGTTGCTTCAAGCTTTAAAGGCATCATCTAGCGATGATTACTCGCAAGCGACGATCAAATCCCTTCTTGATACCCTTATGAAAGAGCACTCTGCCAACCTTGAAAAGATGAACAAGGCGGTAGATGCTTATGCTACTGTTTGCAACAACACGACCGAAAAAGTCGATAAACTAATTACTGATGCACGGGTATTCATGGAGAAGTTCTAAAGCTCCTTTGTGTCCAATACATCAAAGGATAATGAAGTCATTTCTAGCCTAGGCTTAACCCTTAAAACAGAGAAGGCAAAACTTCAAGAGGTTCGCATGGGTCTTTCAACTGACCATGCTGAGTTCAGTTCATCCATTTTATCGAAGATCTCTAAGCTTCAGGATGACTTAGCCATGGAGAGAAAAATCATGGATGCTCTTGCCATAAAGGCTGAAAAGGTGAAAGTCTTGACGGTCAAGTTGGAAAATGATGAAAAACGAGTCAATGATCTACTATCTGAGAAAGCAGCTATGAAGAGTTGTATAACTGATGTAAATGGCCTGCTTTCGGATATTATTGAGACTCGTGACTTAATGATCCCAATCACGGTTAAGAAGCATCTTTTTGAGAAACTCAGGCCCGTCTTTTCCATGCTTCATAGACTAGAAGGTGTTTCGAAATCTAGCTCTATTCTGAAACAAGGGGGATAAGGTGTGGCTCAATCCAAGAAGGAAGACCCCAAACCTTCAGTAAAGCACTCTGTCAAAAGTGAAACTGAGTCAAAAGTCAAATAAAACTTTTCAATGAAGAGCCAATTATTGACAACAACGGAGATGAAAAGCCTGATGCAAATGAGCTGAAAAGAAGAAATGAACATGAAGCTCAGAAGGATGAGCATCAAAGAATAATTCACGAGGCTGAAGCGAAAAAGAAAGTTGAGCGCGAAGCTCAGGTTACGCTAGAAATCCGAAAGCTCTTATTTCCAGTGTGGACTGTGAAGCGAATTCAAAATGAAGCTGTGGATATACCAAGTCAATATTGGCTGGAACCGGTTGTGTCATTCGATCTTCAGAATACACAAGATTCACAGCTGGACTTGCCAATAAATCCGAAAGCCTTCAGGTTGCGCTCCTTTGTGAAAGTAGCGAATGTTCCATCCACAGATAGTGGCGCAAATCATTTACTCTTCTTGTTTTATCTCAAGCATATGAATCCACAATACGAAACGTGGAGTGCTAGCAAGATTACAGCAGTGAAGGTTACTAGTCCAATCGAAACCAATAGCTTCCCAAATGTGAAGTTCAAGGTTGTGAGAGGTTCGTCCAGTCAGGTCCACGAATTCACTCTCGCAGATCTGCCTTGCCTTAATCCTTATGACTAGATCATGCTTTACAATTTATTGCTGAGAGATGGACAAAAATATGAGCCCGTTATTGCTCACCTCAAACAGATGTTAGTTTCGTATATTAAAGAGGTAGGCAAAATGGATGTGGAAATTGTTGTCGTACTACGAAGGAAGCCCACTGTTCTCCCTAAAGAAGAGAAATTGAATCTTGTGAAGATACAAAAGGAAGGATGGTATTTGGCCTTTCAGATGAGAGAACAAAATGATGCAGACTTTCATAAGGCTTGATTCTTTCTCGCTGATAAGCATCTTTTCACTACCTGTTGCCTGGAGTATGTTTTGGACATGGTCAACAAGTATAAGGGTAACAACAAAGGCGACAAGAAGTGCTTTTCAGATATGATTCTATGATACATCCAGGTTCGCCAGGTTCTACTGAGCGTCATTCCGAAGATTTTTGAAGTGCAAAAGCGAACCTAGCCTTAAAGGACTCTGACCTCATTTGACGCAAAGGGGAGATTGTTAGGTATATGTGTTACGTCAATGTGATTATCTATATAGTCCATTTTTGTAACTGGGCTGGTCCTGTCCACCCCTCTTTTATTATTAGGGTTATAGTATTTAAGGTGCATGCATGCACCATATGTTGCAGCTTTGGAAATTGGTTTGTAACCCTACACGCCTCCACTGTAGCAATTCTTCATCGAGTTCTTCTGAGGCTGTGGCTTATAATCATTAAGCACATTTTGATCTATTTGTCATGTTCATATTCTTTACCTGTTTGAATCTATTCGATCTAACTAGGATTCAATCCTATCATGATATGATACATGTTGAATTCATTAACGTTGGATACCAAGACCAAAAACACGCCTTTCATCGATGACGAGGCAACCGACCATTAAAACCCTTTTATAACAGATATAAGCGACATACACGGACCACATCATCGTATGATAACTAGAGAAACAATCCATCATACATAATAATGACATCTTTTAATTTCATGGACTCAATCTTCTTAAATATAGGAAAGACATGTGATTAGAAGGCGATACTGGAATCTAAGGAACTGAAATATTCACCAAAATGGAAATCGTTGACAAGAAAAAAATTCCCTCTTCCCGAACGTCATCTCGTACTCCTTGATCTCAAAAACCATTTACTCTACTTTGCTTCGAGGAATCATCACAATTTCTTTGAAAAACACGCAATGTAAAAATCAAGGATCTCTCTCTACTCTGGTAGGAATATCTAACCACCTACCAAAACATGTCTTTCAGAACATAGCCTCGTGTGGCAACGGTACTCGAGTCTCTGAAAAATATCCACAACAATGGTGAGTTTGCAAGATAGTGTAATAGAAGCATCAAAAACCTTGTCATGCTGCAAAAAAAAAACTTTTAAGCTAATTCAAGAGTGTAAAGGATGCTCCAGAATGAAAAGCAATAAGCATTCCAGACTTGTTCTTCGTGTTTCGAAATGGTTCTTTGCATTTTGAGCATTCCGGAAATGTTCAAGATCACTTTTGTGTGTGTCGAAATACCAATTTTCAATGTACAATAACACAAGATACTAACTAAACTAGTTTTGAATTAGTCCTAACACTAAATAACATTTTCTAAAACACTGTCTAGAACATGTTCTTTGTGTTTCAGAGTAACTATTTTACACCAATAATCTTAAAAGTAGACAACTATAAGTGAAAGAGTCAAGATCTTACCCGTAAAACTTCCAACTCTTCGTAATCGATTATTGTATCTTCTTTGTCTTTTTAGTTCGAAATGTGTAGATGAGATACAATCCAAAATATGATTTTGTACAAACTAGTCCGAATCTTTTCAAAATAGGTCGTAATGGGTATTCTGGATCATGTCGAAATAGGCTAAAATTGTCTTCGGAATGATCCATTCTGGAGAAAAATGATTCTTTTGCAAAAAACAAAAACTTGGTTATTTTTTATAAAAATCAATACAAAAATGGTTAGTTGTAACAACGTAAAATTTCCAATTAAAAATTTTCATTTTTAAAACCACAAAATGTATATCATATCATAATTTCAAATCCATAACAACAGTGTTTTCAAAACAAATCCCAAGATCTCTCTAACATGAACACCATCAGTGTGGGTGTGTACAAGTCAAGCCGTCGCCTTCCCACGGTCCTCGCTGGTACGTGAGACATCAAACACAACAATGGTAAGCACAAATGCTTAGTGAGTTCCCAAAATACGACATACCACAAATACGTCACTCAAGGCTAAATCCGACCCTCCGGTCTAGATGTCTTAGCGGGACCCTCCAGTCCCACAGCTCGTCAGACCCTCCGGTCCAGTCACAACTCATTGGGCCCTCTGGCCCGGTCAGAATCGTTGGGCCCTCCGACCCGGTCTATATAATCATACAACATACAAATAACACATAACACGAAATATCTAAGACAACACATAATCTCATATATAGCACATAAGACCCTCTGGTCAAGTCGAAATACCACTCAAGGTAATGTATAGTGAGAAGACTCACCTCGCGTATCTCGGTAACTCGTAAATCTCGTAATCACTAGTGCTTAATCTCCCGAGCTATCGTCCTCCTACAACACAAGCATATTTCTACTTAATACTACCTTGACTCTGGCTGACTAATACCACGAAGTCAAACCAGTCAACTCTGGTGAACGGTCAACGGTCAACGGTCAACCCGACTCGCCAAGTCTGGCGTGGACTCGCCGAGTCCCTACGGGAACCCGATCCCTCTGAATCTCTTCCGACTCACCGAGTCACTCACCCGACTCGGTTACTCAACCCCTGGTTCGTAATCACTGAACAACCCGCACCAACTCGCCGAGTCTGGGAATGGACTCGGCGAGTGCATTCCATGCACAACCCCAAACGACCTTCTGAGGTCAGATCCGCTTCACTAACTCATAGATCCAGTCTCCTTAAGCTTATGGACCACGTAAAGTCCAAGTCTTGGTGCTCATTAAGCATCGAATAGCTCATGAATGGTGTTTTAGCCTCAAATACATTGATCCCAAGCCAAAACCTCCATGGATGCATATAAAGCTTTGGTAAAGAGGTGCTCTGGACCTCTATGGGTCCAGATCCAGGACCTTAACTCGCTAAGGGACCATGAGGACACTAGATCTAGCCACAAATGGGTTCAAAAGCCCTAGATTTACATAAACATCACAATAACAGAGAATGATTCGGAATTGTACCTCAGTTGTGATGTCCTGGACCTCAGTTCTTCAGGAATCCACCCCTCTCTTGCTTCCTCTTGGCTAGATCTCCTCTTTCCTTGCTAGGCAATAACTCCAAGATCAACAATGGCTCCTTCCCTCACTTGAATCGCTCAAATGCTCTAGGGTTTCACTCTGGGGACTGATGAGCGCAAATGACGGCCATAAGGCCCTTTAAATATGCCTCAAACCCGAGAAATTAGGGTTTCATTAAACAGCACAGACTCGCCGAGTCTACCAAAGCGACTCGCCGAGTCCGGACATTAATCCGGGTGAGAGATCACGTCTCAACTCGGCAAGTCTACGCACCAACTCGCCGAGTTCTTCCACAAAACTCAAAATAAAAGAATAATTAATATACCTGAAATCCCGGATGTTACGTTAGTTTACTTAATTTCCCGGTTTTTTTAGTTTGAAAAACTTTATAAGAACACTCACGATGTCTAACTTCTACTCACTAGATCAAGACAAATGTTAAAATCAAAATAAGAGATTAAGAGAGAGAATTAGTGGTGTACATATATCATAATCTCATATGATAGGAGGATAATTAAGAATAAAAGATAGACAAATATTTAATTTTTAAAAGAAAAATGCTTTAACGAAAAAAGTTTATAGCAAGTGATTCTTATCTTATACAACGTTGATATGAAATATGAAATATATGCGATGCATATGACGACAATATCCACAATAATAATGAGAGAATTCACAAGGACTAATACGTGACATTGTAGAATAAGCTTAAACATTTTGACATTTTGATTTATCAAATTTATTATTAATAATACAAAACTATTGACAATAAGATGTCAAGGGTGTGAAGACCCAAATGCAATCAAGAATGTTGGAGACCCAAATGCATCAATTAGGATAGAAAAACTTCTTTTATGGATTCGATTGAATAAACTTACTTTTAATAACATAATTATGTTTGATATAAGTTGTATTGGTGGTATTTGAGATAAGTTTGTGAAAATAAACCGAAAGAAATTTATTTTTTTTAGAACAACTAACCTATTTCTAAATATCATCTATGTCTTTTAATGAGATTTGAACCTACATCCATTATCACTATGATCATCGAAATGATAATCCCTATGAACTCCTGTAGTTTTTTCCAAAAAAAAAGAAAATCAAATGTCAAACCTATTTAAGTCGCATCTAATAGGAAACCTTTCCAAAATGGGCCATGTCGATGTTATAATCATTTTGACAAATCATTTACCAATATTTTACAAAACATTTGATATTTTTTGATTATCCCAACATTGTATATTTGTAATTGTATACTTCATCTTGGGTCGCTTAGTACTATTTTGGGCCTGTGAATCTGATCCAGTTAGGGCCTGGAGGTGGTGAGTAGGAGCAGCTCTATTCGTAATTTCGTATCAACAGGCACCAAGGGAGTCGTTCTTCGCTAGGGAAAGAAAGACTCGAAGCGATCTTCATACAACAATCTGCAGATGGAGGTAGAAGGATCATCGAAGCCAATGATCGCAACACGACAAGAAATGGTGGAAGCGAAGGTGCCCTTGGCCTATAGAGACCAGTGCGCACACTTGCTCATTCCACTCAACAAGTGCCGGCAATCCGAGTTTTACCTGCCATGGAAGTGCGAGGACGAGCGCCACACTTATGAGAAGTGCGAGTATGAGCTCGTGATGGAGAGGATGATCCAGATGCAGAAACTGAAACAATCTAACAAGCAGGGGCAGGGCAATTCCATCCCTCTTATCCCCAAAACTGCCAACGCTTAATAGATCCAACCCCAATCGCATCGTTCTTCGAGGTTAGTTCTTTCGTTTCTATTTCTAATCTCTAAAAGTTTTGACTGATGATTAGTTTTGTTGATTTAGATTTCATTTTAGGGTTTTTCGATCTAGGGCACTGTTCAATTTGAATTTTAGGTTACGAATTCGTTAGATTCTGTTGGCTAAGAATCTCTCCATGGTTTTTTGAGTTCATTAGAAGAGGGTTTGGCTGAAAATTTGATGAAAATTATGTTTTAGTGAAGGATCTAGGGCTATGTTCAGTTTGAATTTTATGCTCTAGGGAAAACCTAATGACACCTAATGAAAAACTAAAGGACCTTAATGGCTCTAGACACCCAATCTAAAGACCTTCTTTTAGCATATACCATTAGTGTAAGTTTCTCTTCATTTCCCTCCCTAAATTATGTTGGGAACATACTGTAACTTAATGACTGTTTTTATGTGTAAAATTTGAAGTTCAGTGTTAGAAGAATTTGTGTTATAGTGTAAGAAAGGAACTTAAATAATAAAATGAAAGAAAAGTTATACTCAAAGAACAAGAAAGAGACTTTGAGCAAAAGAAACAAAGTGGAAGAACAATGGAAGAAAAAAAACCATTTCAAAGAAGAAAAGATAAGAAAATGAAGCTCTTAGAATGGCATCTCTCCAACACATTTAGTATTTCATAGGGCAAACATGCATCGGAATACATTTGTATAATCATCTTAAAGTTTACCACTTTACAAAACACAAATTTTAAGCAAAAAATGGTGTAAGAATTACATGATAGATTCACACAATCAGATAAAAAACTCTTAGCTACTTCTGTTTTACCACAATAATCAATCTTGGAGTTCACACATATCTTATTCTCTGAAGATAAGATGTATCATTAAATCATGATTTGAATCATTTCACACATATCTTATGGATTTTTTATTTAAAAAATCTTGTTATTTTAATAATCTGAAATGCTAATACATACTCAAATTCTTACAGGGTTCATAAAACCACAAAAAAACTTGGAGTTCTAGTGATTGACGATGCTGTTGGTTGGGAATTTTCTTTGTTTTTAAATGAATTCAGCTTGAAATGACTCAAATTTATAAAAAAAAACTGTTTTATTATGTCCTGTTTGAAATGATTGATAATAAACATTTTTATTTGTTTCTGAATGGATTTGTCATTCAAATGAATCTTGTTTGATGTTCAACATTTCCGCATTCCTTAATAAAATTAGTAGAGTGTTTTTGTTTGTGATGGTGGGAAAAATGTGTAAGTGGGTGAATGGGTAATGATGTTTTTGTATAGAGTAAATTACACGAATGGTCCCTATGGTTTATGATAATTTACGTGTTTGGTCCCTAACTTATTTTTTTAACTTGGAAGGTCCCTGTTGTTTGTTTTTGTTACGCGTTTGGTCCCTGTCTTACCTAAAAGACTATTTTGTCCTTGATTTTTTAATTTATTTAAATAAATACGCCCACAACCTCATCTCCTCACCTTATCTTATCTACCCCATCATTTTTCTCTATTTAAATAATAACATTTTTAGGTAAGATAGGGACCAAACGTGTAATGAAAACAAATAGTAGGGAGCAAGCGCGTGACAAAAACAAACAGTAGAGACCTTCTGAGTTAAAAAAATAAGTTAGGGACTAAACATGCAAATTACCCCAAACCATAAGGACCATTAGTGTAATTTACTCTTTTATATAATATATGAACAGACTAAGCTGTTTGATATGCCTCTTACATGGTTCGACTCAGTGAGAGTTTGATAACTCTAGACTAAGGAGCTCTATGATATGCCTCTTATAGGGTCTATTGGGTCTGACTCAGTCAGATTTATACTGTTTGATAACTCTAGACTAAGGAGTTGTTTGATATGCCTCTTACAGGGCTTGTTGGGTCTGACTCAGTCAAGTTCATTCTGTCAATTTTGCTCATTTAAAAAAAAAAATCAAAATAAATTTCATAATATATATCAGTTTCAATAATACTCATGGGTTGCAACTTGCAAAATGAGAGGAGTTAGGAGGGGAAAAAGGCATTTGTGTATACTGTTAGTGTCTAAATATGTTAAGCCATGTTTTTTTTTAGCTTAATCTATTAAGCCATCCTTGATAATATCTATATACAATTGTTGAGATTAAGTGTATACAGGTTGTTTGTTAGACTAAACGACGGTTTATCATAATATTTAGAAATGACTCTAGATAACAAATGATTATTCTTTTAAGAAGTGTTATTTATAATTTAAAATATACATTAAATATTTATTTGATATAAATGATGATAGTAATCACTAATCAAAGTTTTAAACTTGTAATCAATCGCGACAAGATTACTTTCTTAAACTGGATACAATATTAGTACTAATTTAGAAGGCATATTCTTACTTTATAGTTTTCTAAATGTGTTGTTATTTTCTTGAATATTCTTAAACATTGTTACTTTAATCACTAGTGTTTTTTGATTTATATTTGACGATAAAGTTAAATGTGTTTTTCATTAAAAATAAATAAATTCTTTTGGAAAAGGATTAATGATTTCTTTTGATTTCCTTAATAAATACTTCAAAATAAAAGAAGAAAAAGGCCATCCCGTGAATGTTCCCATATATTGGTCTATCTGAAAAGGGAAAATAACTTAAAACCATAAAATATTCAAAAAATACCATTGTTGTATTTTTAGAACAAAAAATACAATTAAAGTCTATTTTTTGTACACATAATACCAATGAAGTATACATGTGTTCAAATAAAACCTTGTATTAACCGGTTACCATAAATAAATGGAAAAATGACCTAAAAATGTAGTAAAGTTTATAAAATGTTCAAAAAATATCATTGTTTTTTTAGTATAAAAATATTATTAAAATATACTATTTGTACACAGAATACCAACGAAGTATACATTCTAGTACAAAAAATATTATTGAAGTTTAAAAAATGCTCAAAAAATACCATTGTTGTTTTTTCAGAGCACCTTTTGTTAACTTCGTTGTTTCCAGATTTTGTGGAATATGGTTATTAGAGATCATTCATCGTCGTACAGTTCATACCAGTTGTGCATTCTTTTTCATTCCATCACTCAATCAATTTGTATCTAAATACAATCACAGAAAAACACATAACTAAGACTCCATCAATTAGAATGCAAGTTGTTCAAGCGCTCCAACACATATTCTTCTCTTTATACTTTAACTACAAATTGTCTTCAAATTAGCCACATGACTGAGTGTTCTTGGTCATGCATTTTTCACTGGCCCCGAAAAATTAAACGCAACTCCTACTTTATACATCTACATTTATGAATTCTCATGACATAACATCACACTTGTTTATCCTTTGTGTCTCGCTTGTGCCGCAACACTAATGAACGACTAACCTTGATGTATAATATGAGTATCTATATAACATATATATGTTTTAGGTTTGAGGCATATAATATGATCGGGAAGCAAGAACGTTTAAATAAAGTTATTATCCACTTATTTCTCATGTTACTGTAAGAACGATCGAGTGAGGGAATGAAAGAGATTACACAACTATTGTGAGCTGATATAACGGTGCATGATATCCGGTGACTATGTTTTATATAATCTAAACACAACGAATTTAACAAAAAGTTTGTTATTTTTGAACATTTTGGAAACTTGGTTACGCTTTTAAGTCATTTTTCCGTTTTCTTGAAGTCACCGGTTACCACAAAGTTTTATTTGAACACCTATGTAGTTCGTTGGTATTCCGTGTACAAATAGTAATTTTAATAATATTTTTTGTTTAAAAAAAACAATGATATTTTCTGAACATTTAATAACCGGTTAACCTATGGTTACCTATAATAGTCGGTTAAATGACATTTTGTGTACTAATAAAAACAATGTTATTTTTTGTACATTTTGAAAACTTCCTTACCTTTAAAAATCATTTTTTCATCTAAAATTTTATATTTATTACCATTTGGCAAAACATATAAGAATAATAAAAAGATAAAAAGTTCCTTTTTTTTTTTAATAGCATATATAAACGACTTTAGAGTCAGACTAGTTTACATTTATCAATTCTTTGGAGTCATTGTATGAGTTAAATAAGTGAATGACTATTTAACCTTTTATAATGGCTAGATTTGGTGGTGAATGTTGAAAATCAAACATTTTAGATAAAATAGAATTTGTATGAGTATTCGAGTGGTTATTTGAGAGTTGTTGATTGAATTAAAGCTTGATTGTGTCAGACTCAACCTTTTATATCAGACCTAATACGTATATTATAAGCTATATGACAAATCAAAAATTTTTAACTGTGATATGAATGAAACAACCTTGATCTAACCAAGTCATATCTAACCTCTTCCTATAATCAATAGAAAAACATAGTCTAGATCTAACCAAATCATATCTAGCATCTTCCAATAATCAATTAAAAACATATTAAAGAGTCCTTAACTCTTTTAATTTGTATTATCTATTTGCTATTTCATAAAATATTTGCATTGTTCACGGGCTATTGATGTAAAAGTCTTTAGGTTTTCCAAGTTTTGTCAGTTCTGTCAATGTGACGATTTTTGGTGCGTTAATGCCTAATATTTAAAAAAAAATTATTCATTTTTTCCCTTTAACAAGTTTAACTTTCTACAACAGGTCACCCTTACGACTGTGGTGGTGATGACCTACTATATGCAAGAGTGACTTGTAGCACGTAACAAATGGCTGAAAGGGAAAAAATAAACATTATTTTTCCCAAATATCAGACATTAACGCACCAAAAATCGTCACAAGGACAAAACCGAAAAAACTTGAAAAACTTAAGGACTTTTATATCAATGGCCCATTCGTTAAATGCTAAAGACCATATGACAATTGTGATTATTCTTTTTGACTTACAACAAAATGACATAATTAAGCAATGTTTGTTTTCAAACGATAGTTTAACTCTACTTTGACAGCGTTAACTCCTAAAATGTTACAACTATGAACAATTATGTGAGGAATGGGTAGTGAAATATTAGCTTCCATCCACAATTTTGAGCAATTCGATCATATTATCACGTGAATTCAAAACACAATTCAATAGTAATACCAACAACAACATAAAATCGTAAAACCAGTAAATATGTTACGATAAAGATGTAGGAAGTTGCATAAAAATTGAAATGATATTTGTTATTTTAGAGCAATACGGCCCAACAATTAATTTTGTATAAATCATGATATCATGATATGACTAATATATGTCTCAATATCAAAAGACATTGTCCCAATTTCCGTAACACAATTTTCATTTTTAAAAGATAATATTTCGTAGGATGCCTTGTCCTTCTCAATCTGAAAAATACCTAAAATCATTTGTAATCAACTGGGTAAGTACGAAGCTTAGTGAATTCTCCAAGATACCATATATAATACTACATATACATGCAGAGAAACAATAGCTCATGACCTTTCGCCGATCCACCAATTGGCTCACGATATTTCGCTGGTCCACCAAGAATATAAATGTCTAGACTTATGACACGCCTTCAATTTCGTCGTCAGCACGAGTCTATAGGCTCCCGACCTATCGTCGTTCTGCCATCAACCCCTCACTTAACCGTAATGAATAGCTCAAGTACAATAACATTTAAGCACTTAGAGACTATACTTTTGGCTCTAATCTACTAGCTCTTATATCCTAACATACATGTATATATATTATAACTAGCTGTTTACTCGCGCCAAGCGACGGGTGCAAATAGTTTTTCAGAAATTAGTTTTTTGAGGTGATTAGTTCTTTTGCGTTAGTTTACAACATCTAAACAATTGTCAACAAGAGCCGTGTTAGTATAAACGAAATCAATAAGAATTAAAAATAAAAAGTTGAGATTATTTACAAATGTACATGAACACATGATTGATTGTGCGTTACTAATCGTCTAATATTTTTTTATACACCACATTTGATGTATAAAAACTTCACTGTCATTGAATTGTTCGTTAGGATTCATTAATATTTTTGTATTGGCACATGATATCTTTATGGATAATGCCACATAAAGTTGGTCATTCGAAAAAACCGACTTGGAAGATAAATATCCACATTCGAAATTGTTTGCCAGTGAGCTTGGTAGAAATTGATTGTCACCGTGAAACATATTCGAAAATAGTTTATGTTCGGAAAAAAGTTTTCGGGTGATGATTAGTTGTATTTCGTCAAAGAGTTTCGTTTTGACGATGTTGTTGTACTCGCACAATGTAGTGTCAACAAATGGTTAAGATAATTGCAACATATCGTAACATGGGTTTTCAAAATATCAGTCACCAAAAAACCTACAAACATTGCCATTTGTTGGTTGCAAACCATATTTTAGGATTGGTAAGCCGAATTTGTAGAATCTTTAATATATGTATTTTTAATTTTCGGGTTTTTGTTAATCATTTTAATAAAGTTTAACAGTAAATATTTGGCAAAAAAGTTAACAAATTAACGAATGAAAGCATAATGATATGAAAATGATTTCGTGGAACCATGTTTTAGAAAAAAGAATATCTAAGGTTATATCCATAAAAACCATTGTAATGTGATTTAAAATCGAAATAATATTTTATGGTACTATTATCGAATTATTTGTTTATGATATAACTGCTAAGTATTTGTTTTTTTTTTTCAAAAACCATTTTAAGTGTTTCCTATTATTGAATTGTAAAAAAACTATTAAAAAAATAAAAATATAACTTGCTAAAGTTTTTTTGTAAAATAATGCCGAGAAAACAATCGTAAATAAAACTCGATGGTTAACCCGGAACAATTTCGAACTATGTTGACATTTATAGAATTCAAAGTATTATGCTGTGGTTTTATTTCGAAAATAACATTTTTTTTGTTGATTTTAATTTGTAAAGGTCATAAATAAAATCAATACACCCGATACAACTCTCTATTTAAATTCATGACTCTTATAGTATTCTAACTCAAATCCAATTCATGGTTTATATAAAGTGTTCAAAAAAACTGAAATAAAAATAGTGTTATCTAAATATATATTAGATTTAGGAATAATCATTTTACACAATTTGACATGATATTTGTTTCTTCCATTAAGTACAACTTTCTTGTGTCTGTTTTACTTAATAAGTTGGATTATGTTCTTATCACATGCAAGTGAATAATAAAAATCTACCAAAATATATATATTTATTTGAAGCTAATTCGAATATAGTTAACATTGACAAATTTAAATTATCAGGAACATATTGACGCTTTATTATTATCTAATCATTTTCACTGTCCTAAATATTGCATTGGTTCCTGATTTTATTCGAAATGCCTTTTTTGATTATAAGTATAGAATCAGTACATAAAAGACTACCCCTAAACTAAAGGACACATATGAAACTCTAATCACAAACCAAATCTTGTTTGACCCCTACATTGGTTGGAGTGTGATTGAAACCATAATCAGTCTTTGTAAGCCATTAAATGCTCTGATTTGGGGTTAACTTTTGTTGTCACTGGTTTTGAAGAAGGGATGGTAGCCTATGATTGAACCAAATTGAAGGTAGCAGTCACTAAAAAGGGCAATGTACTTTAATGACATACACAAAAAAGACATTATAATTTGAAATCACAAAAGGGTTTCTTTTTGGTGCAAACTAACTTTGAAATCACCTACCATGCAAAAACAAGTGGTCCAAAGAGTTAAATATATTTACATGAAGCTACAATAAAGAAGAGAAAATAAGATAATTTATAATTTTTTTAATATTATTTCTCCCAGGAACATGTCAAAAGTTATAGAAAACACTATTGCAACAACTTGAATAAAAACTTCTCTACATATATTGGAAAGGCCAGATGCTTAAAAACATGATATAACTTATAAAAGTTAACCAACCACATTTAAAGACATCCCATCCTTTTGTCCCAGATCTGTTAAATAGACTTAAATCACAAAAGCAGATATAGTAATCCGAAAAGAAGTTAGCATCTACAACAACTAGAAAATAAATTTTAATCCAAGTATATGAAATTAGCAAACATTTGAGTTTTTTGTAATTTCTTCAGAACCTACTATACAGTTTAATTGGAAATAAACCAACAATATGAAGAGGCGAATCAAGAAATATATCCAAGCAAGTATAAAAATTGGAGATGTACAAGCACAAAGTTCTATAGTAAATCAGAATATTTATACAATATAAGATTAACTTTTGAGATGTATTTACTGATTATCAATAGCTCACATGTTAACATGAGAAATCATTTGAGACTTATAAAAGTCTTCATGTCATTAGGTATTTCCCATCCGATGAATCATGATATTCTAAAAAAAATCCATAGTTCTATTGACTATCCTTTTACAAATATCATCCATAACCGACTATCTTGGAAAAAATCTTGGTTAATTATTTATTTACCTCCTATATTAACACCTCTTAAAACCCATAATTATCAAAGACACATTACTAAAGTATTGGTAGGAAAAAGCCAAATTAAAAGAGAACATACCAAAGAAAAGATAGCTAATTCCGAAATTGATAAAATGGGTGTAGGTACTTACATGTTCAGATGTAGTGAAATCTTCTTTTTGTGATGATTTTTCTCCATAAAGCTGTAGAAGGGTAGACATGAATTAATTGAAGAAAAAAGAACCAACCCTAAGTATTCTAATAACAACTACTAAGAACCATCAACCAACTACAACATAAACCGGACATATACATAAATTTCAAGAAATCCCCCCTCCCCTCTCCCTTAACTACATGTATTTCATGAAGATTTTGTCCAAATCAAGATAAACTACAAGCAATTAAAATATTAAAAAGACTTGACCATCAGAAGGTACCTTAACTGAAGAGTTATCCCAACAACTTATTTGCTTGATTTGGCATAGTTGGTGTCTTCAACCACTTGTGTAATAATATTTTGCTAATTTATGGTAAAACTAAATAAATAGGAATCAGAAAAAATTGAATAATAAAAGCCTTTAAGCATACTTGTTGGTACAACAAAAATACTCTAAGACCATTACCTCGAACATACAACCCAGTTTATACTAATCTCAAAGTGGAATAATAATAGGATATGTATGTTTACAAAAGACTTACCTGAATGGGTTTTGCTTCTAGTAGGCTCTCTTTTTATTCTTGCTTTTAAAAAATCAAAGGGCCTCCCACATCTATAAAAATAACAACTGATTATTCAATCATTACAAAAAAGGCATAATAAAATAAACATGGGTACATAATAATTATAAAAAAGGCATAATAAGATAAACACGGAGACATATAACAACTGTTAATAAGTTACAAACTTAGGAAAACTAACAAATATGGTTTCCGAATGTGTAAAATCGCTAGCCAATCATCGAAAATGACGATGAGTAAGAAACCAAAACATATATCAAGATCGTTGTTCAGGTTTTTGCTTGAAATCAAATGATATCTCCTGTCCATAAAACATCAGCATCGACAGTGATGTTTAGGGCCTGAAATCGATATCAAGAGTAAGGTTTAGGGATAGAAATCATTGCTTACCTCGAATGTCAGTCGTAATATTTTAAAACGTGAAAGACAAAGAAAGAAAACACACAAAAACGACTTGAAACTCCTTACCCGATTATCCAAATCTGATGTTATTTATCACAAATAATTAGAATCATAGTAAGTTTATCAATATATTCAAAATTGAAAGTGATAATCAATAGTAAAGCCCATCCACATACTTAATTACTTGAACTTACTTAATGAAGGTGTTTGTGAGAGCTGTTCATGAAGCTAACTGGATGAATGAGATGTAAATAATCACTTATGACTCATACTTATCCGACTGGAGATGAATAACTCAATTAACACAACGATTGGAAGCTACAAGGGTTTACTGCTAACCTATAACAAACAATACAAAACTATCATTAAACATTTATTAAAAATGAAAAACAAATATTCAAATCTATGAAGCCACATGGGATTACCGGTATAATGATTCTTACAGTTCAAAATCGCAAAATGAAATCAATAAATTGTGGATTTGTTCAACACTTCTATGGATATTTACAGCCCTAGACAGAGAAAGAAAGGGTGAGTATAGGTGGTTTTGGTGTGTGCGCCAATACATATAGAGAAAGAAACCTCAACCGTCTAACCGATGCCAAAGTCTTAAACTTCAAACTCGAAATTAAAAAAAATTATATCAAGAAAATCTTACCTTGATATTCATGACATCAAAAAAACAACGATATAAACGGATATCGTTCTTTTTGCATTTAGATTTCCCAACTTGATGGTTACTTTGGAATGGATACTTGTGGAATAACAATAGGGTCTGAAAGGCTATAGAGGCGACAACCAAAACAAACCCTAAATCGCAGTTGAAGAATGAGAATGGTTTATCGAATAAACCTTATCGAGGAAGGAATACGATATTTCATAATTGAATTTTACGTTATTTTTGGGTATGATTGACCGAGAAAGACACAGAGACATGGGATAAGGCTAGCCGCATAAAAAGGTTGTACATGGTGTTGTAGAAGTGTCTTGAAGTAACTTGAAGAAACATTTTGTTTTCTTCTTACCATGTCATTGTTGAAACTTTTTAGAGACATGGAGGTTGTTTGTCAACCTCCATACCTTGTCTCCCATGCTCCTTTTATTAGACATTACTTTAGAGTATTTTAATGAATAGCCTTTACTTTGCACGGGGGTATTTAAAGAAGTGTCTTGCATGAGTTTTAGATAGTTTTTTGGGTGCTCTTCTCTCTTCATGAACTCGTAACTTCTTCACCCTTTTTTACTCTCTTTCTTTTGAAGTTTGATGTCTAGATTTAGTGATTACTTTGTGTCTTCCTATAATGCTTATTTTGTTAAGCACTCAAAGGCTTAAAGTACAAAGTATTATAAGAATGAACTAGCATTCCAAGTACCTTACTCTTGATCGTGGATACTTGTAGAGAATATCATCTTCTTTGATCTTTCTGTGTTCATTAACACCCTAAAACCATGTCGGTTCAAAGGTTCCAACGGTTGTCATTCTAAAACACCATATGGTTGGTTTTAATATCATTCGAACCTCTATAATTGGATCCTTGGTGGTTTTGTTTTGAAATCATATTGTTATTTTTAAAGCTTCAGTTGAAAAACACCCTTTTATTTTGTATCAAAACCCATTAGTGGTATTAGAGCCGTTTTTTATATGTTAGAATGATTTTTTCATGTTTGATAATCTTTGGTTTTTAGAAAACAAGCATGGATTTCTTTTTGCTAAGAAATGTCCATATTTGTCTTCTTTGGCAACTTGTAGTTTAAAATTGTTTATTTTTCTATATAACCATATTTCATGTATTTTGGTTATATAAAAATGACCTTAGAAAAAACAAAGAGTTGTTTGTTATTATATTTGATATGATGTTATGTATAAATAAGCTATTTGGACATTTGTGTTGTGTTTGGTTGATATTTATTTATTCATGGGATGTAAAAGATTAATAGACGTTTTTTTTTTCATTTGTTTATTTGTTGTAATCAATTTGTTAGACTAGTTGTATTTTTATTTAAATGTAACAAGATGAAGAAATGACCATTTTAAGATGATTTGACCACTTGAGACTATAATCCCAACCACGATTTTCTACTCTTGGTTTTGTGCTTAATTGTAGTCTTAATGGTTTAAATGTTACAACATGAAGATTTGAAGTTCTTTTGCAAGCAAGAGTTGTCTTTACAAGTGCGAGCTTGAAGACCTTTTGAAGTGTCCCTTAAGTCCTTTAGAAAAGACTTAATAATTCTTATGATGACTCACAAAAATTATTAGTAGACATGACCTAGTTTATACACATTTTAATGTATGCTTGTAACGTTTATTTTATTTTGATGTATGTTATGTTTTATGTATGAAATGTCAAATAACATTTTAATGCTTGTAATGTTTATTTTATCATAAATATTTAAAATGGGTTAAAAGTTGTTTAAACATTATATAAACTCTATTTCTTTCATTATAAATTAGAGTTTTATCAAAAAGA
Source organism: Lactuca sativa (assembly GCF_002870075.4). Taxonomy (NCBI): domain Eukaryota; kingdom Viridiplantae; phylum Streptophyta; class Magnoliopsida; order Asterales; family Asteraceae; genus Lactuca; species Lactuca sativa. The sequence goes on along the minus strand of NC_056627.2, from coordinate 87,212,087 downwards.
CTAAAAATTGGTTTATAGCGTTATAACGACTAATAATAATACTAGTGATTATTTTTACGTTGAACCTTAATATATGATATTAGTTTTTTAAACTTAACGCAACATGTTGATATTATGTTTTATGCATGTCAAATGAGATTTAAAACATAAGTATCATCACCTAAGTTTTGGTTTGTCAAAATATGACTTTTATCATAAAATATATAAAATTGAGTTAGTTTATCAAATAAAATGAGTTTATTCTACAAATTCATAAAGTCATAAGATTTTGATTGTTAAAAGAAGATTTAAAAATTTGATTTAAGAAGTCATTGAAAACTCCAAGTCTTAAGTATAAATTGAAAATTTTATTAAAAGACTTTAACCGGTTCTTAAGTGCTCAACGACTAAACTTTAAACATCGGATTTTAGTTTATAATTGATCGCGATTAATGACAAATAAAATGAAATATTATTTGGAACCTAAAGAACCTTATAACAAGTGATGTGATTTTTACAAAATGGTACATGAATTGTTGGATGCATGCAATATTCATGAGAGAATGTTTTTAAAACTATATTCGTAAAACATATATATAAAATATTTTCTTAAAAATGCAAGTCATTGCCGTCCTTTTGAAGAACACTCGGACATCATTTGTATGGTTTTAGGGCGTGACGGGTCACCTAATCACTATGATTGTCTTATGATGTTTGGGGTGGTTTTGTATTTTCTAGTAACATAAGGGTCACCTAGTAACTAGTTATTTGAAATGCTACAAGTTGTTTCAAGTGGGAAGACTTGATTGGAATCTTGTGTGATAAAGGTCACTTAAGCATGAGAGGTCCGAGGCATAACCAACCCGATTTCCTTAATTCATGCAACACCATTATCCCACCAACCTGAAAGACCTCAATCGTCATCTTTCTTTGACATTTATTAATTACGACGGACTCTGCTACTTAACCTTTTGAGGCTATAACTGACCTGATGTCCTTAATTAACGCAACACGGATTCGAAAGTCTAATTTTCGTCCTATATTAACTTATGAATGTTATAGATCGAATATAATCCTAGGTTAACTCACACACACACACACACACACCTATAAGAAACATACTAAACAAACAGATAGACATTCGAACACTATTTCCTAATCTAAATCAGCTAATCAGACGAGAACCATGCGATAAAGATGGATCAACAGTTCTCAGGATATCTCCTCTAGATCACGTGCAACCTTTAAGATACTCACTCGATGATCTACTAAACTAACGTAACCCTTAATTAAATGAATGTATATAAGGAACTTACACTAACCGCCTTTGATCCTACGTATCCTCTATTGCCAACTGAACTCCTGCATCCAAGAAAACTTGAAAAGCATTGACAGGCCTCCGATGATATTCTATTGTTTTACTACAATTCTAAATCCCAGAGGGAGTACTTAGATCCTCTTATTGTTTTGCAGGCTGAACCTTTACTGGAATCATCCCAACACCACTTTAATTGTCAAAGCATCTCCAAAGCCGAATCTTTAGCAACCATAACTGCTCATGCAAGTTTTAACAAAGAGTCGCTCCTATACCTAAATTTTTACTAATTTATGGTAGGGAATCTCAGTTAACCTCAGCTACTACCTATAAAGTCAAGACCGTCTGGTCAAGCCTAGATCAACAACTTGATCCACTAATCATATCATTTATACTAATGATACATTTGTAACCCTTGGAAGGTATTACCGCCTCTCTTATTTTACATATATGTACATCAGACGATGACTGGTAACAGTCATACAATAGAAACACTCTGTCCTTTGACATCGATCCTACCACTATAATTCTTTGGCACAGGATAATTAAATTCTTACTTCGTGCTTAACCTATTCCTTATGTTTGATGTATACCTTGAGGGTTCATCCTTTTTCTACCCGAAAGCACTCGGCGCTCCTTATGGCGAACTATATGACCCACTGAAATCCTTGTCTAGCAGTTCCTACACTACGAGATAATTCCAACATCCTTGAGGGCACAAACCTATTTGGTTATCTTGTCAAATTTCCTGGATTCTACCTTAGTGTCCTCTATCTCTAAACAAACTCCTACACCAAGGAAAACTTGAAAATCTTTGATAGATCTCTGATGATATTATACCATTTTACTGTAATTCTAAATCCCAGTGGGAGTTCTCAGATCCTCTTACTGTATTATATGTTGAATCTTTACTAGCATCATCCCAACACCGCTTTAACTGTCGAGGCATCTCCAATGCTAAATCTCTAGCAACCAAAACTGCATGTAAGTTTTAACGAGGAGTCCCTCATATACATAAATTTTTACTAATTAATGCTAGGGACTCTTGGTTAACCTTGACTACTACCGATAAAGTCAAGACCGTCTGGTTAAGCTTGGATCAACAATTTAATCTACTAATCATATCATGTATACTACAGATACATCTACAACCCTTGGAAGGTAATACTGCCTCTCTTAATGGACATAGTCCATCCCAAATGATCCCCTTCTAGGCGTCTCTTATTTTACATATACGCACATCAGATGATGACTGGAAATAGCCGTACGACAAAAACACTCTCTCATTTGATATCGATCCTACCACTATAGTTCTTTGGAACAATATAATTAAATCCTTACTACATGCTTAACTTACTCTCTAATTCTGATGTATACCTTGAGTGGTTCACCCTTTTTCTATACGAAAGCACTCGACGCTCCGTATGGCGAATTATACGACTTACTAAATTCCTTGTCTAGCAGTTCAGACGCTACAAGGATAAATCCCAAATCCTTGACGGCATGAACCTATTTGGTTCTCTTAGTAAACAAGCTACAACATCATCCATTGCATTAATAGTATAATTTTAATTACAAGTGTGTTCTTTCATAGTATAAGACAACATAATGAATAATCAAAATAAAAGAGGAGTCTTGGCTGCTCCGTCTTCACAAAACCTGGTCGTCGTACCTGTCTATTTGTGACCTGAGAATACAAGTTATTTTGAAAGCGAGTATCAACAATAAAGCTGGTGAATTCATAAGTATTAATGTGTCTTTGATTTGTAAAACTGGAAAGTAAAGACTTGTAAACATTTGGAAAAAGTTTGTATGAGTATGAACTGTTTGAAAGTAGTTGAAAACGTTTGAACACCCTAGCAAATCCCTATGATTTCTATTAGTATAAAGAGTAGTCTTCTACCAAGACCCAACTATTTTGAAAGTAGTCTTCTACTAAGACCTAACTGTTTTGAAAGTAGTCTTCTACCAAGACTAGACTATTTTGAAAGTAGTCTTCTACCAAGACTAGACTGTTTTGAAAGTACGCATCACTGTAAATGTGACGGTTTTTCCCTGTTTAACTATTATTATAAAACTATAGTCTACCTCATCGATTATGTAAAAGTGTCACAAAATAGAGGTAATAATATAATTATATAAGTATTAGTCTACCTCGTCGTTTATGTGAATATATCACAAAGTAAAGGAAATGAGTTAATAACTTAAGTATTATCCTTTGGTACTAGGATAAACACGACATAGAAATTACCGAATGGTATTAACCGTAGACATCCGTAGATGTACATTTACCTCTGTTGCTAACATCTGGGCTTAGGAATAGTTATTCCCTTAAAGTATACCTATAATGGTATCAACCGTAGACATCCGTAGATGTGCATTTACCACTATAGCTAACAAAGGTTATAGGAATGGTTAGTCCCGCAAAGTATCCTTTTGTACTAGGATAGACAGATCTAATCTACATGTATAATATGTAATAGTATCTCATCATATAGTATCTAGGTAAAAGTATCCATGTAAGAGGATTCATGTAAGCGTATCTATGTAAACGTATTCTTGTAATATGTAAGCGTATCTATGTAAACGTATTCTTGTAATATGTAAGCGTATCTATTCATATGTAATGTATTAGTATAGAATCATGAATGAACTGACTCTTGTGTGATTCCTTGTACTTGGAATGGTAAGTAGTATCTCCTAACTATACCTATAATAGTTACTAATAATGCACGTGTATAACCGAAAGTATGCCTTTGCTACCCAAAGGTACTGAACTGACTGAGGAAACTTTTATGTCTATGTATGTAAACGTGGCATATAAATAATATTTAGATGAAATTTGGACGACTGACCGATACCCTAAAGCCACATCCCAACGAGGAAAAGGAAATAAAGTGAACTAGCCTTCCTAAGTCCTTTAAACATTACTTATATAACTATACATATATGGGCATGCATTTGATAATATAAAAGCATAAAAGAAGTTTTGTAAAACCTTTGAAAAGTTTAATACTAAGAAATGATGACTTGATGTCAGTTTGTAAAACGATTTGAAAGTATTTTGTTTGATAAGACAGTTTAAGTATAAGGAAGACCTTTGTTTGAAACTCAGTTGTAAAAGAGTTTAAAAGGAAACATACAGTATGTAAGACAGTTTAATAAGGAGTTTTAAACATATAAAAACATTTAAGAAAGTCATTTGAAGAAATCTGTTTGGTAAAACAGTTAACGTATAGTAAATCCATTTGCAGGCTAGTTATTAATCACATGTGATTGATATAATAACTAAACATGATTCAACTTGTATCCCCACATAAAGCATTTCTAAACATTTAAAAACATTTAAAAGGTTAATTAAGGGGTATGAACTCACCTGCAGTGAGCGGATCGGAAGGAAGTGTCAGACAAGTGCTTGGTGTCAAGTGAAGACTTAGACACACACAAGGATCCTAATTTCATATGAAGACATATGTATATAAACAATTAGTGATTATAACACTAATTAAACATGTATAAACATCCTATTGCGAGGAAAACACTTTGGTCAAGTGCTAGGAGGCTAACGGGTTGCAACAAAGGAGTGTAAGGCCTCATACGAGAGTTTATGGTCTAATGACCATGTTTGTTGGAGTTTACGGCCCAGGGGAGTTTACTCCTGGCTGTAAACTCTCAATTGGTCACCAAAAGGGGCTTAAAACTCAAAGGGCTTAAGTGGTTAAGTGCTCCAAAGCTTTAAACAAGTGTTTGGGTGGGTTTAAGGTCCTAAAATGACCTTGTATGGTGTTCACGGCCCTGGGACCACTCCCCCATGAGTTTACAGCCATAAACTCATGGTAAGGAGTACCATTTCGTGAATTGTGGTCCTTAGGTCAATGGTGTAAGGTTCTATGTCACTAACCAAGGCTTACTAAGGTGTTAGAACGTCATTTGCACCCTTAAAAGGGGTTTACGGACCAAGAACATGCCTTGTCCGTAAACTCCTTGAATCCCATGATTTATTATGTTTTCTAAGCTCTAAATATGATAAACCTAGTGTGCAATGAGTTGGATCAAGAGTACTTACGATCTAGGAGCTTGAATGGTCGGTTTTGGCCAAGAACACTAGTATGTGTTCTTGGTGTTCTTGGTGAAACTTGAAGATCTACAAAATGGAATGATTTCACGGATGAAATCATGTAAGATTACTAGTTCATGCAAGATATCAACTAGTTAAGAAAATAAGCTTACGAGATTTGAAGATCGGGGACGAAGATCGGGATGATACTTGAGAGGATTTGGGCCAAATGGAAGGGAGGAATGAACAAATGACCACCTCTTCAACATATAAGCAAGAGTTTACGGCCCACATGGAGTTTACGGCTGTAAACTCACATGTGTTGGCCGTGAACTCCTTTCATGGGTGTTTAAGGTCATTTCTTTGAGCTAAAACTTTAGCCGCTAAACCCCGACACTTCTTCCTTAAGTGTACAAGGCTCAGAATGCTCAAATAAACTCCTAATTGTGCTAAAAGATAACATCAATGAGTTTTACTTTCAATGAAGTGTTAGACTGAACTGGATGGAAAATTTCGGGTTGTCACACATATGACAAAAGTAAATGACGTGACATTGCGACGCCCCATCCTCAAAACTCTTTTGATTACATGTGTACTGATTTCCTGAGAATACAAGTGATTTTGAAAAGTATCAACAATTAAGTTAGCGAGTTCATAAGAGTTTGTATGAGAAAAATCGGAAACTCTTCCTTGTAAAATGATAGTGCGCTTTAAGAAAATCCAATATTTTCTTTAAAAAAAATGAGTTGTAAGTCTTAAACCCAAAGACCAAAAATGTAAGTAGTGCTATACTGGAAAATAGTATTATGAAGTTTTATCATTATATAAACTTAATTGAAAGTATGTTAGCCCCGTAAACCAAATGTATTCTTAATACCCCATGTGAGTTATTATAATATGCTAGCGACTAGTAGCATGCTACGACGCTCTTCAGGCGTCAGAATGTTAGACATTTGTCACCCTAGACTTGTCGGTCTAACTGTAGCTAACAACCTAGGTGCAAGGTTGTCAGTCTCGTATAGATCTATACACAAGTGTCACGCTCTCTTACCAAGACTCTGGTTATAATTCAGGAACTTTAATATGTACTCAAGTAGGTACGGTGAAGGTATGTCTCACAAAATTGTATTAACCGATTTACGTCTATTGTAATGAAAACCCTTTTTCTTGTGAATGAAAGTATTACCATTCCATAGTGGTTACATAGTGTAAAAATAATTATACCTTGAAAAAATTATATGTTTCGTCCGAAATGATAAAGTAGTATTTGTGACCCCCAAACTATACCAATTATAGTTTATTATGATTGTTTTGTTAGTCTATTTATATAATCATTTATATAAATACATAATAGTTATATTGTCTAGATGTTTTTTAAAAGATTATATCATATAAACTTACATCCAACACAAGTATGAGAAATTGGTATGAAAAAGTCCATTTCTAGTTTTTGCCCCTTTTTATCGATATTTACCGGTAACAAAAACAAATATAACTTGGTAAAACTTACTTTTACCCCTCTTGGGGTTTTTACTCAAGTTAACTTTAAGTGTTTTTAAAACCGTATATTTCTAGTTAAAACCCACAAAATGATGTCATAAACTTGTTATTAACACTTTTACTTTGTAACATCCCGGAATATCAAGAGTAGAGTTGAAGGGCTAAAAATGTAAGTTTGAGAGGGCAACTCGGCGAGTCCATGAGTGGACTCGGCAAGTAGGGTCGCGACTCTAGTCGCGTGTTAAGTGACCGACTCGGCGAGTAGCATGGATGGACTCGGCGAGTTGGTGTTGAGTGGAGAAAACCCTAATTTCGGAGGTTGAGCCCTATATAAAGAACATAACACTTCTTCCCCAGCCTATTTACCTTCCCTTTGAGTTCTAGAAACCCTAAATTTGTGTGAGCCTTCCTTGGTGAGAGATTAGAGCCTTGGAGGAGGTAATCTTGTAAGGAAACTGAAGAGCAAGAAGAGTGGAGCAAGGGGCTTTGCAGAGAATTGGTTCATTCACCAGTGGGAGCCTTCATTTGAGGTAATAATCTTCTGTTTGAGCTTTTGTGCATCTAGATCTATCATTTGTAGGGGTTTTGGGGCATAAATGAGGTCCATCTCAAGTTTGGTGTAAGATCTGAGGTTGCTACCTCAGATCTAGGTTGTTAATGATCCAGAAAGCCATAAAGTCCATGCTCAAGAGTTGTTGGTGAAGTCCTTTTGTCCTAAACCCTAGCCCTAGAGTGTAAAATGTCTAGATATCTTTGGATTCACGTAAAGTTTGCCACTTTACGTGATGGATGCTTGTAGAAGGGTAGATCTGTGGTTTAGAGCTTCTGCATGGCTTGGAAAGCCTCTGTATGGTTTCAGATCTAGGGGTACTCGGCGAGTCACAAGGGTGTACTTGGCGAGTTGCTTGAAGATAGACTGAAACTCGACGAGTTGGAAGAACAACTCGGCGAGTTGGTTGAAGATGGGCGGGAACTCGACGAGTTGGAAGAACAACTCGGCGAGTTGGTTGTAGATAGCCTTGGACTCGGCGAGTCTGTTCTTGGACTCAACGAGTCTAGTCGTGAGGTCCTAACCTTTCTTTTGGTTGAGTTATGAATCATCGAGTCAAGGGATGACTCGGTGAGTCGAGTGTGAAAGGACTCAAAGTTGTTGGACTCGGTGAGTCTTGGGGTGACTCGGCGAGTTGAGTCGCGAATTGGGGAAAGTTCTGAGCATGGGGACTCGGCGAGTCATCGGGTTGACTCGGCGAGTAGAGTGAGTCAGGGGTTGACTTTGACTTTGACTTTGACCAAGGGTTGACTAGTTGACTTCCAGGGGCATTTTGGTAATTGTTGGATATTGTTTTGAGTTCAGTGTTAGTGTTGGCTAGTGGTGGAGATCGTGTCAGTGGTCGGAGCAGCTTGGGCTTATCTGTTCAGTCGGCAGTTGCGAGGTGAGTTATCCTTACTATATCGACAGGGTCTACGGCACCAAGGCTGACCCTTTTATTGGATTGTGATCCGGATATCGTTGTTATGTTTTGTTTGTTGTGTTGCATCCTGGTAGTTAGGATGGTATATGTTAGAGACCTGGTTAAGGTCGGTATCCTGGTATATAGGATGATGCTATGCAAGTGACCGGTTAGGTCGGTATCTTGGTTAGGATGATGTTATGCTATGTGATCTGTTAGATCGGTTTGATTGCATGTGATATGTTGTATGATTGAATGTTTATGTGCACATGGTTGTTGGACTGGGATTGGGTTGAGGCGGGACCTGCTTTGTGTTGTAGGCCAACATACCCAGGGCGGACCGGTTATCCCGAAGGCCCAACGAGCGGTCCGGATAGGCTGTAGGCCCCAAGAGGGCGGACCAGACGTGCCGAGGCTCGGAGAGTGGACCAGGCCGACTGAAGGCCCAGTGCGGGCGGACCAGTCATACTGTAGACTCATAGAGTGGACCAGGTGGATTGAAGACCCGGTGTGGGCGGACCAATCAGACTGTAGACTCGATGTATGTGGTTAGACTCGGAGGGTGGACCAGGTGGACTGAAGGCCGGTGCGGCGGACCAGTCACACAGTAGACCCGAAGTGCATGGCTGTTTTGTGTTCTGTTATGATATGGCATGTTATGCATGTATGGTATATGTGGTTGGTATTTTGGGGATATCTCACTAAACTTTCGGGCTTACAGTTGTGGTTTAATGTTTTTCAGGTTCTTCAGGAGACCGTGGCAAGGCAAAGGCATGATCGTACCGCTCCTCATGATTATGTTTTGTGATCTGATTCTGGGAAGACTCTGAAATAATTTTACTGAAAACCTTTTTGTAATAATTTTATGAAATTGGATTGTTTTTGAAAAGTTTGAATTGGTTGGAATTTTATGGTTGTTACAAGTTGGTATCAGAGCCTTGGTTTGAGTGAATTGGAGGAACATTCGTGTGAATCCAGTCTCAAATCGAGGAGGGTTTTCAAAAGAGAATTTAAAATGGTTTTCAAAATGAGTAAAGGAGGACGCGGAGGTACGATCATCCGGAGCCAGTAAGTAATCGCACAATACCATACATGATATTTGTTTTGAGCTTTGATAGAACAGCATGCTAGTACTAGGCTAGGGATCTTCAGGATTTCATGATAATGTTTCCTGATTTATGATGCCTGTTAGCCTAGGGTTTCCTTTGTGGGAGATTTCCAGTGTTCCTCTAGGAGTGAGGGTTGAGTGCTTGTTATGTATGTTCTTCAATAGGGTGTTGTGGTATAATTGATACAAATATGGGTAGGTGTGGAAGGTAGTATGGGCCCGTACTACTGAAAGCACAGGACCCATACGCGTATCAAAGAAACCATAACCTCTAGGGATGGGTTGGGGGTTGGTTCCTGGGTTAGTGGGAAGTATCTGATATCTTGTGATGTTTTCAGTATGGAGGTTTCGAGGCATGCTGGGAGTGGATCGGGATCGGGATCGAGAGTAGGAGAGGGCGGTCAGGGTGGGTCAGTAGCGCCCGAAGTTATTGGTCAGATGAGCACATGCAAGTTGGATGCTAGGATTCGTGAGATCCTGCATGATGAGGTTGCTGCGTTGTTTCGGGCCGAGTTATCGGACCTGTTTGGGTCGATCAAGACCGCCATGGTTGAGTATTTTGATGAGCGCTATGCAGATCTCACAGAGATGGCTGCCGCGGCGGCTACAACGGTTGTAGCAGCGGCAGGGGGAGGAGCCGGTCGAGGTTTTCAGTATTCGGAATTCGATAATACGAAGCCTCCTACCTTCGACGGGGTTCAGGACCTGATTGTTGCTATGAGATGGTTGTCGGATGTGGAGGGGTGTTTCTTCACGTGTTCATGCCCTGCCGATCAGAGGGTGAGGTGTGCTCTGATCCTGTTAAGGATCGGGGCGAAGGATTAGTGGAGATTGACCACGGGGTCGTATTCGGATGCGCATAGAGCTGCGGTTTCATGGGATCAGTTCCGGGAGATGTTCAACACTCGTTATGTTTCGCGGGTCGAGAGGGAGAGATTGGCTCAGGAGTTCCTGGAGCTGAAGCAGGATTCGGAGTCGGTGACGGAGATCACCAGGATGTTCACTAAGAGGGTGATGTTTTGCCCTGAGTTCGCTTCAGAGCAGGCTCAGATGTCCCGATATCTGAGTATGCTCAAGAGGGATATCAGGCAGTTTGTGTCTACGCAGAGGTGCGAGACCTTGTGGGAGTTATAGGAGGCCGCCAGGCGGCGTGAGTTGGAGATTGAGTTGCAGTTGCGAGAATAGAGGCAGGCTCCGGTGCAGTCGCAGGCGGCGCCGAAACGGTCCAAGACCGTTGATTCTAGATTGGGAGATCAGGGCAGCCACACTTGTGGGAAGTGTGGGAAGGGTCACACCGGAGTTTGTAGGTCCGGTGGTGCATGCTGCAAGTGCGGAAAGGAGGGGCACTATGCGAGGGATTGTCGGCAGACAGCCCCGGTTCGGGATCTGAGGATTTTTTATCATTGCCATCAGGTTGGACACTTGAGGGTCAACTGTACACAGCTTGCTGCAGGACTGGTGCAGGCTCCAGCACCGGCCACTTTGAGGATTACGGGTGGAGGTCAGGGTGGAGCGGAGCCCCCAAGGGCTCAGGGTCATGCTTTTCAGCTTACAGCAGAGGAGGTCAGGGCAGTGCCGGATGCAGCTGCAGGTATGTTTCTTCCTTGTTGTCTTGTTATTTTGTGATTATTTTGGAGTATTGTATATCTGCTAGTCTCGTTGTGTGGTTTCTGGTATTGTATTCGTTGTTCCTTGAGGGTTATGGTATGGTTAAGGGTTTGGTGTTGGGAATTTCGTTGGTTATCTTTCATGAGGGTTATTAGTGGGAATCTGGCGTTTGGTCTGAATGTTGGGCAACATTTGCAGTCTGAGGAGTGGTTGGCTGAAGGTCGGGTTTCTTTCGAGCCGTGATGATCCGTGATAATATGTGATTTTGTGAAGGTTGCTCGTTCTAGTGGGAACCAGATCGTGTGTAAGGGATTGTGTTGTGTAGGGTTGATAAGGGAGGTCGGTGATGGTGAACGATGGTTGATAGTCAGTGCTTTAAGTGAGGGAGAATTGGAAAATTCTCCGGAAGATCGATGGGCATGAGAGATTGTTTAGCTGCTTGAGATTCAGCAGTGGTTCTGTCAGCCAAGAGTGTAGGCTGGTATGAGTAAATGGCAGGCATGCAGGGGGGGATACATACCAAGGGTGATTGATTGTGGAAGGCCTGGGATCGGGCCGGGAATTGAGTATGAAGGGTGGAGATAGAGTTCAGAACCCCTAGAGGGCTAGAACAATATGCAGGGGAGAGTTTTCCTGGAGGGATAATTCGGGATGTTGGATGCTGGTTGAGCGGTCCGGATAGACTGAAGGCCGGTAGGCGTACCAGTCAGGCCGAAGGCTCGGAGAACGGTCCAGACAGGCAAAAGGCCCTAGAGGGCGGTCCAGACCTGCTGAAGGTTCCGAGAGTGGTCCAGGTGGGCTGAAGGCCTGGAAAGGCGGTCCAGTCATGCTGAAGACTCTGCATGTGTTGATAGATCGGTCAGAGGAAATGAATTGAGTATGTCGTGACGTGTTAGCGTCAGAAGGTCTGGCCCCAGGTATTGATCATGGTGAGTGGAAGGTAGAGCATGGACTTGAGAGTCCTTGCGAGCGGATCCAGAGCATGTGTGGTGCATGGGATAGCGGTTATGCTATAAGAGAATGGTGTAGTATTGGGTGAGCACCGTGGCATTTGTTGTAGTGACAAGACGGCCAAGTGGATTTCCTTGGTAAGGAAAGGGAAAGGAATGTAGCTCCGAGATGGAGTGTCAGTTCATGGAAGTGAAAGTAGTAGTGTAGAGTTATGATTGGGGTATCCCAATCATGGTTGATGAACAGTGTGTTTGCGACTGTGGTATGGGATCACATTCGGGTTTGATGTTTGCTGAGGTCACGAAAGGAATTTCCGAGGGTAGAGCCAAAATGCTCGGAAGGAATGCAGGGATGGAATCTTGGATTTCTAGTTTGATTTTGATCAAGGATTTATGTATGTGGTGGAAATTCATCCTGGGGGATGTTTGGAGGTGTCGTCAGTTTATCGGGTTTTCCCAACCCGAAGATGCTAGAGCCAGTTTAGCATGGGTATGATATTGCGGTGGAGAAACTCATGGGAGTTGCTCTAAGGCTGAAGGATGTGTCATCCTGTCAGCATGGAATGGATAAAGTTGGGCTCAGACCGGGAATTCCGGTGGTTCATGGTTATTTCTAGCTCGTATGAGTCGAGTGATTGTTGTGATTTTGAGCGAGTGATGCATCAAGGGGTGGTACTCAGTTGATAAGTGTGGTTATCAGAGGATGAGGTCGATGGCCGGCTTGAAGCGGTGGTTAGAACACCGCGGGAAGGAAAATTGGGTTTGGGTTTCGGTGGTTGTGCTTTGAGGAACCTGATCTGGTCAATGCCAGGTGGTGCATTGCGAGAGTAGTCCTGGAGTTGTGTTGCCGCAGGTTTCGAGGACGAAGGCAAATTTAAGTGGGGGAGAATTGTATCATCCCGGAATATCAAGAGTAGAGTTGAAGGGCTAAAAATGTAAGTGTGAGAGGGAAACTCGGCGAGTCCACGAATGGACTCGACGAGTAGGGTCGCGACTCTAGTCGCGTGTTAAGTGACCGACTCGACGAGTAGCATGGATGGACGTTGGTGCTGAGTGGAGAAAACCCTAATTTCGGGGGTTGAGCCTTATATAAAGAACATAACACTTCTTCCCCAGCCTCTTTACCTTCCCTTTGAGTTCCAAAAAACCTAAATTTGTGTGAGCCATCCTTGGTGAGAGATTAGAGCCTTGGAGGAGGTAATCTTGGATGGAAATTGAAGAGCAAGAAGAGTGGAGCAAGGGGCTTTGCAGAGAATTGGTTCATTCACCAGTGGGAGCCTTCATTTGAGGTAATAATCTTCTGTTTGAGCTTTTGTGCATCTAGATCTATCATTTGTGGTGGTTTTGGGGCATAAATGAGGCCCATCTCAAGTTTGGTGTAAGATCTGAGGTTGCTACCTCAGATCTAGGTTGTTAATGATCCAGAAAGACATAAAGTCCATGCTCAAGAGTTGTTGGTGAAGTCCTTTTGTCCTAAACCCTAGCCCTAGAGTGTAAAATGTCTAGATCTCTTTGGATTCACGTAAAGTTTGCCACTTTACATGATGGATGGCTTGTAGAAGGGTAGATCTGTGGTTTAGAGCTTCTGCATGGCTTGGAAAGCCTCTGTATGGTTTCAGATCTAGGGGTACTCGGCGAGTCACAAGGGTGTACTCGGCGAGTTGCTTGAAGATAGACTGAAACTCGACGAGTTGGAAGAACAACTCGGCGAGTTGGTTGAAGATGGGCAGGAACTCGGCGAGTTGGTTGCAGATAGCCTTGGACTCGGCGAGTCTGGTTGTGAGGTCCTAACCTTTCTTCTGGTTGAGCTGTAAATCAGTGAGTCAAGGGATGACTCGGTGAGTCGAGTGTGAAAGGACTCAGAGTTGTTGGACTCGGCGAGTCTCGGGGTGACTCGGCGAGTTGAGTCGCGAATTGGGGAAAGTTTTGAGCATGGGGACTCGGCGAGTCATCGACTTTACTCGGCGAGTAGAGTGAGTCAGGGGTTGACTTTGACTTTGACCAAGGGTTGACTAGTTGACTTCCAGGGGCATTTTGGTAATTGTTGGATATTGTTTTGAGTTTAGTGTTGGTGTTGGCTAGTGGTTGAGATCGTGTCAGTGGTCGGAGCAGCTTGGGCTTATCTTTTCAGTCGGCATTTGCGAGGTGAGTTATCCTCACTATATCGACAGGGTCTACGACACCAAGGCCGGCCCTTTTATCGGATTATGATCCGGGTATCGTTGTTATGTTTTGTTTGTTGTGTTGCATTCTGGTAGTTAGGATGGTATATGTTAGAGAGCTGGTTAAGGTTGGTATCCTGGTATATAGGATGATGCTATGCTAGTGACCGGTTAGGTCGGTATCCTGGTTAGGATGATGTTATGCTATGTGATATGTTAGATCGGTTTGATTGGATGTGATATGTTGTATGATTGAATGTTTATGTGCACATGGTTGTTGGACTGGGATTGGGTTGAGGCAGGACCTGCTTTGTGTTGTAGGCCAACATACCCAGGGCGGACCGGTTATCCCGAAGGCCCAGCGAGCGGTCCGGATAGGCTGTAGGCCCCAAGAGGGCGGACCAGACGTTCCGAGGCTCGGAGAGTGGACCAGGCCGACTGAAGGCCCAGTGCGGGCGGACTAGTCATACTGTAGACTCAGAGAGTGGACTACGTGGATTGAAGGCCCGGTGCGGGCGGACCAATTAGACTGTAGACTCGATGTATGTGGTTAGACTCGGAGGGTGGACCAGGTGGACTGAAGGCCGGTGCGGCGGACCAGTCACACAGTAGACCCGAAGTGCATGGCTGTTCTGTGTTTTGTTATGATATGACATGTTATGCGTGTATGGTATATGTGGTTGGTATTTTGGGGATATCTCACTAAGCTTTCGGGCTTACAGTTGTGGTTTAATGTATTTCAGTTTCTTCAGGAGACCGTGGCAAGGCAAAGGCATGATCGTACCGCTCCTCATGATTATGTTTTGTGATGTGATTCTGGGAAGAATCTGAAATAATTTTATTGAAAACCTTTTTGTAATAATTTTATGAAATCGGGTTGTTTTTGAAAAGTTTGAATTGGTTGGAATTTTATGGTTGTTACATATTTAAAAATCCATTTTTACATGAAATACTAGATTTTTGAGTTTTCTTTTTGGTGTAGTTGACACTTTGGTATTTTTGTCTAGTTTCAAAATGTATGGTCAAAAACATATTTTGGGTTATATCCCACCAAAAATGGTGAAGTAACTAGAATCTAACCATTTTTGCTAGAAAACCATATCTTGACTATAAGGGTCTTAAAATCCTTGTAGCTTTGTGGTTTTAACTCTTTTCTAAAGAACATATAACATAGTTTATGTTTGTTTTACTTAGTTTTGTATCATTAACCAAAATAACACAAATAAATGTTCTGCAAACAAATAATAACCACATTTCATGAAGAAGAAAAATGCTGTAAACACAACATTGATTTGAAGCATGCATACATTTGTGTTATAAATCAAACTTTTATTGTATTCCCCCCTCAAAACTTGAAAAATTCGAAAATATGGGGATATTAACTCACCATGAGTGTGTTGGTGGTTGGATAAAGAGGTGATGGTGAAGATCCTCAAGCTTAGAACACTTGAAGGTGGTTGAAGAACTCTTTGAAGATGGTATTGTAACGACCCAATTTTCACGTCCAAAAATTCCATTTTTTGATTAAGTGATTTGCAAAACATTTGTAACAAAATATCATCCGATCATATCATTTAATAAAATATGTCTCGTATCTGAAAACCGAATCGTAAAAACATAATAACGTCAGAGTACAAATCCCAGAATAACTCATAGTGCGGAAAACAAAGAGTGTGTGTATGATGTGCCGCTACCGTGCCAGATCCTTCACCTTCGCTGAAGAGGTACCTGAAACAAAAACTGTAAACTGTAAGCACGAAGCTTAGTGAGTTCCCCCATCGTACCATATAACATACAATCACATAGCATACATACTGCCGGGCAATTCTGGAGTGCCCAACCTACCCGGTACGACCATTATGGGGTGCCGACCTACCCATGCGGCCATTCTGGGGTGCCGTCCTACCCATGCGGCCATTTCGGGGTGCCGTCCTGCCCATGTCGAGCCATTCTGGGGTGCTGACCTACCCGTCGGTCCTAACAACTGACCCTCGGGGACTATTCCACCCCCTACCACTACTATCACATATAACATAAACATACTATCAGACATATCTGGGGTGTCCGAACTACCCTTCGGTCCTAACAACCGAACTTGGGGACTAGTCCCCTCCTACTACCACTATCACATATAACATATCATGTCAGCATATAAACATACCATCACGTACTGTCAGAAATATCTGGGGTGTCTGGCCTACCCTTCGGTCCTAACAACCGAACTCTATTACTAACACGTATAACATATCATGCCAGCATATAACATATCAGGTAGTAGAAAACCTAGATGATATCACAAAGACAATCATCTAACATACAACTCCTACTGGTGGGCCGACATTGTGGCCGTAGACCCACCGCTACTGGAAGGTAACTCACCTCGTAGTAGCTGCTGATCTGTGCGGGAATCCTCTGACTGCTGCCGCTGCTGCTCCGGAAATCCTCTGGCTATAATTCCCACAAAACACTTAGTCATACACTGCTAACTGTTCTTAGGGTAAAATGACCATTTTACCCATGACCAAATCAAAGTCAAAGTCAACTTCCTGTTGACCTGACTCGCCGAGTTGGCTCGCCAACTTGCCGAGTCCCTATCCTTTCATTTGTCGTTATACCCGTCTCTACTCATCGAGTTAGGCGATGACTTTCACGAGTTTTCCTTCTAAATGTACATCGACTAAATCCTCATCCGACTCACCGAGTTGTATGAACAACTCGTCGAGTTCATCTTCAACTGATACATAGGTCCTGTCCTTGACTCGCCGAGTTGTATGAACAACTCGTCGAGTTCATCTTTATCCTTAAGAATATTGCCTTGGACTCGCCAAGTTTGCTCATGCACTTGCCGAGTCCCATGAACTTCCAGAACAATGGCTTAGTCCAGAACGTTGGGTCACTCCCCGGGACCCCTAAAGCCTTTCCACACTCAACTGGGTCCTTATGACCCTCAACTAATATGGGACAGAAGCTTAGGACTTGCCGAGTCCAAGTATGGACTCGTCGAGTTGGTCACATCCAATCAATAAATCCTCGATTTCTGATGTACAACCCCTGATCAAAAGATAGATCTATGCTTCTACAATCGATCTAGCACGTAAAGTTACAACCTTTACGTGTTTGCATGGGACTTTGAGCTCAAAAGGTCCTTAAACAAGCTCTTTCAAAGCATGGGGCCTTCTTTGAGTGCAAGAGCCACTCCTTTCTGCCTTGTAACCCCTCTAAGGACCTAGATCCAAAACATCAACTCCAAACCATGCTTGCAATCATGGTTGGTGACCAAAATGGCTTAGAAAAGCCCTAAAACTCCACAAAATGGGATCTAACAAATGAACTAACAAGGTATAGACTTTATACCTTCTGAAAGACTACAAATGATGCCTAAAATCGGATCCTTCTAGCCTCCTCTTGATCCTTCAAGCTTTTCCTTCTTTCGTTGGTTCACAAAAACACCAAAATCACTCCAAATGCCTTAGATTGCTTCAATAATTGCTAGGGTTTACTATGGGGGTCTTCTAAGAGCAAATGGAATGAAGGAGGCCGAGCTAAGGTGTTTAAATAGGGTGAAAACCATCGGATTAGGGTTTTTGTCCAAACAGGGCCTACTCGCCGAGTCTGGGACCCAACTCGTTGAGTCCACAGCTTAAACCCCGTGTCTTATCCCGCTTCTACTCGGCGAGTTGGTCCTTCAACTCGCCGAGTCCAAGGCCAAAATGCAAAAATATTAATAAAAGAATACGTACCAAAAACCAGGTGCTACAAATCTCCCCCACTTATTTTAGACTTCGTCCTTGAAGTCTGCTGCTCGATCCTGAAACAGCTCAGGGTGATGTTCCATCATCTCGTCCACCGGATCCCAAGTTCACTCCGACCCCTTCCGGTGTTGCCATTGCACCTTCACGAGTTCCACTCTTTTGTTCCTCAAATCCTTCGACTTCTGGTCGAGGATTGCCATTGGTCGCTCAATGTAATTCAGGCTGTCATCAACCTGAATGTCCTTTAAGGGTACTACTGCTGAGTCGTCCACCAGACACTTTGGTAGCTGAGAAACATGGAAAGTGCTGATTATCTGACTGAGTTTGGCTGGAAAATCCAGCCTATATGCCACCTTGCCCACCCGGACTATAACCTTGAATGGTCCAATGTACCTGGGGCCCAACTTGCCCCGCTTCCTGAATCGGATAACGCCTTTCCATGTCGACATCTTCAGAGGAACCATATCACCGACCTGGAACTCCAGGTTTGATCGGCGCTTATCGACATAACTTTTCTGCCAACTCTGAGCAGTCTAAAGCCTGCTCCGCACCTGCTGAATCTTCTCTATCGTCCTGAGCACTACCTCAGTGCTCCCCATTACCCTCTGGCCAACCTCGCCCCAACATATCGGGGTCCTGCAGTTCCTCCCATATAGCATCTCGAAGGGAGGACGATCGATGCTCGCATAATTACTATTGTTATAGGAGAACTCTGCCAATGGAAGGTAGGTATCCCAACTACGTTCGAAGTCTAATACGCATGCTCGCAGCATATCCTCCAGGGTCTGGATGGTCCGCTCGCTCTGACCATCCGTCTGCGGGTGAAAGGCGGTGCTAAAATGCAGACGAGTACCCAACTCGTCATGAAACTTCCTCCAAAACCTAGAAGTGAACCGTACATCCCTGTCTGAAATCACAGAAACCGGCACACCGTGCCGCGCCACCACCTCCTGGATATAGATGTCGGCCAACTTTTCGGCCGAGATTCTCTCTTGAATCGGGATAAAATGGGCGCTCTTGGTCAATCAATCGATGATGACCCATATCGAATCCACTCCCTGTGCGGTCCTGGGAAGCTTGGTGATAAAATCCATCGTGATGTCTTCTCATTTCCACAGCGGAATATCCAATGGTTGCATCTTGCCATGAGGTCTCTGATGCTCAGCCTTGACCTTCCTGCAGGTCAAGCACCGCTCCACAAACGATGCCACATCCCGCTTCATGCAGGGCCACCAATAGTCCAGACGAAGATCCCTATACATCTTCGTCGGCCCGGGTTGAATGGAGAACCGAGATTTATGCGCCTCCTCCATCAGAACCTGGCGCACACCCCCGTGATATGGCACCCACACCCTACAGTGTAGTGTAAGCAGTTCTCGGCTGTCATAGTCGAAGGAGGAAACCTGACCCACCATTCGCTTGCTCTTCCGATGTTCCTCCTTCATGGCCCCCTGCTGGGCCTCCCGAATCCGCTCCAACAGCGGAGTCACCACTGTCATCCTCAGGAAGATATCCCTGATCGGCGCTGCCTTGCGGATAAGCACGTCGGCCACCACATTTTCCTTACCCGGGTGATAAAGGATATCGCAATCGTAATCCTTTACCACGTCCATCCATGGACGCTGTCTCATGTTTAGATTCGACTGATCCATGAGGTACCTCAAACTCTTATGGTCCGTGTAGATGGTACAGCGAACCCCATAGAGGTAATGACGCCAAATCTTGATGGCGAATACAACAGCCCTAACTCCAAATCATGTTGGGTAGTTCGCCTTGTGAGGCTTCAGCTGCCTCGACACGTAGGCGATGACATGCCCTCTCTGCATCAATATTGCGCCCAAACCTGAGATGGACGTATCGCAGTATACAACAAAATCCTCCATGCCCTATGTCAAGGCTAAGATTGGCACCTCGCACAATCTCCATCTCAGTGTCTCGAACGCGGCCTGCTGCTCAGCCCCCCAACGAAAGACCACGACCTTCTTTGTTAGCCTGGTCAGGGGCACGCCTATCTTGGAGAAATCCAAGATGAATCTCTGATAGTAGCCAGCTAATCCTAGGAAACTCCGAATCTCGGATGAAGAATTCGGAACCTCCCATCTCATCACGGCCTCCACCTTGGCCGGGTCCATTGAGATTCTGTTCTGGTTGACGAGATGCCCAAGGAACTGCACCTCGCGCAACTGGAACTCACACTTGGAGAACTTAGCATACAAGTTCTCCCTCCTCAAAGTCTCCAGAACCTCTCGCAGATGCTCTTCGTGCTCCTCCTGCATCTTGTAGTAAACCAAGATATCATCAATAAACACTATCATAGAACGGTCTAACATCGGTCTACAAACGCGGTTCATGAGGTCCATGAACGCGGCAGGAGCATTGGTGAGCCCGAAGGGCATCACCACAAACTCGTAATGGCCATAACGCGTCCGAAACGCAGTCTTCCGCAAATCCTCCTCTCTAGCCCTCATCTGATGATATCGTGAGCGCAGATCAATCTTGGAGAACCAAGATGCTCCCTGTAGCTGGTCAAAGAGGTCATCAATCCTCGGGAGTGGGTAATGGTTCTTCACCGTCACCTTGTTCAGCTCCCGGTAATCTATACACATCCGATGCGACCCGTCCTTCTTCCTCACAAACAGAATCGGGGCTCCCCAGGCAGAGCTACTCGGTCTAATGAATCCCTTGTCTAACAGCTCCTATAGCTGTGTAGACAACTCCTGCATCTCGGGAGGAGCCAACCGATACGGTGCCTTGGCTATCGGAGCCGCACCAGGGACTAGGTCGATCCTAAACTCCACTTGCCTCTATGGAGGTATCCTTGGCAACTCCTCGGGGAATACATCCGTAAACTCTCGCACTACAGGCACATCGACCACCATCGCCTTACCCGCCTCCCGGGTATCCATAAGATAAGCTACATATCCTGCGCAACCCTGCTGAAGGTAATTCCTAGCTCTCGCTGCTGAACATACCGCTGGTCCTTGCTATGACCTCTCGCCTTGAACTACTAACTCTCCCCCACTTGGGTCCTGATCCGAACTATCTGCTATGTGCAATCTATCACTGCCCCATTGGGGCTCAACCAATCCATTCCTATAATCACCTTGTTCCCTCTCAACGGAATAGGAACCAGGTCCACCAGATAACGCTCCTCGAATAATCTCAGCACACAGTCTCGGAATACCATCGATGCTCGCACCGATCGGTCATCAGCAATCTCTACCTCTAAAGGGCAATCCAACATGCCCGAAGACTCAGGAAACTTCTTGCTAAGCGCAAGAGAGACAAATGATCGGGTAGCCCCCGAATCTAATAGTACCTGAACTGGGATACCGTTCACATGGAACGATCATAAACAGAGCACATACATAACATATCAAAATTACAGCAGCGCATCATAAAGCATAAAGATAAGAAATCATACCCGTAACCACATCGGGTGCAGCGCGTGCCTCCTCGGTAGTCAACTGGAATGCCCAACTCCTCACCAATGGAGCCTCCTCGTACTCTTGGACAGTCTCCGTACTGAAGTTGATATTAGAATTCATACATGGTTCAATGATCACAATCTCGTGTATACGAGTCGTATATAATTAAGGTTGAAAAGGTAGTCGAATAACTGATTCTTCCTTAATCTCACATCCCATCGAGGGAAAAGAAGTTAAAGTGGAATCATCAATTCTAAACCTGTAGAACATTGATTATATATCACTCTCATGTATACATTCTTCAGTGATAGATCAACCGTATGAATCCTGGAATTGAATTTGACGTACTGCACGAGTAATAATGTGGGGATTCCTTTGGAAAGGAAAAGAACTATAAGGTACTTCATGTACAAGTACCTCGGTGTTCTGATATGACGGCTTCGCTAAAAGACGTTTACTGAGAAAGAGATGTACTTATGAAGCTGGTATTGCGAGGATCGAATTTACTCGAGTCATATGATAAAGTCGGAATCATATGGAAACTAAAGACATTAGATTTGAACATAAGGCGTTATAGACAAACACAACAGTGCAACCATTAACAGAGTTACTGTACTTAGGATTTACTACGAGACTATTGCTGCGAACAAGGTATACTACAAAAGACAAGTATACACAGCACGAGCATCCCTAAACGGACGGGATCTCGCAAAAGATAAGACTCTGGTTGCAATAGTTTTGGGACGGTTCATAAGTCTGTTACAACGAAACGCCTAAATTACATTAACGTGGGTCCGGAGTAGACTCTCCTGCGGTGGTGGTCGGTAGGATACTTCCGTCTGTGCCAGCATTTGCTGCCTCTGGGCAGTTCCTTCTGTAGTGATCTACCTTGCCACAACCGTAGCAAGCCTGATTCACACCGGTGCTGGGTACTTGGTTGATCGGCCTTGTCAGGCTCTTGCAGTAACGACTGGCGTTCCCTTCTTATTGCAGTTTGAGCACAACATCTCCCCACAAGGTCCAAAGTGGTGAAAACTGCATTGGATGCATTTTGGGAGATTTCCAGCATAAAGTTTGGCTGGTTTAGGGACAACTGGGATGTCCGAAGGGATGGTAGTAGGAGGTACCGATGTCGTGGCTGTGAAGGTTGTTACTAGTGGTTGTTTCCTGTTCGCCCTTCGAAGCGACTTGTCCTTAGATTTAGCCCAAGACTTCCGTTTGTTACTCTTGGTCTTAGGACTCGGGGTATCGTGGTAGTTTGTCGCTCGTTGCGGTGCTTGATTATTACTTGGATTGGAATTGTTGTTAACAATCCCGCTAACACTTGCGTTGTTAGCGTTCAGGTGAGTCAGAATAGCTGACATGGCAGCCGAGACTGCAGCTTGAAAGGTAGCTGCATCAATCTGAAGAGTTGGTGTTTGGTTGATGGGCTGATCGTTTTTCTTAGGCGACATGATTCTGTTACACGAAAAGAAAATGAATTTGTGAGCGAAAATGGTTGGATCTAGACGTAGTTCGATCGCTCATGCAAAGAGTAGAAGTATGTTCTCTAAGGTTCGACCTACATCCCTATGATGCAGTCCTAGTACAGAATGGAAGTATGTTCATGACGATTTGACCTACATCCCTATGATGCAGTCCTAGCAAAGATCGGAAGTAAGTTCGTACAGTGGTCTCGAGACGTTTGTTGTTCGAACCGAGGTATTGTTGGTTGGTGAATACCATGATCCAACCATTAAAAGAGACTTGGAAATGTCTCCGGAGTCACATTGCTATAGTCCAATGACTTGACTAGAGCCTGTTTCAAATAGACTCTGATGAAAGTATGATAAGAGTATTTGAGTAAAGAATGACACAGGAGTTAGCCGACTATCAATATCTTTGGTATTCGTGACGTACAGGTTCGGGAAAATGACCTTGTAACAAGGTCTTACCTCATATCCAGAGAAGATAGTTCTTGACAGCATAAAGACCTAACCAAAAGTACTTACAACACAAGATAGTTTCATAAAAGATGCCACGTTGGGCATAGACAGAAACACGATTCCTTTCTAACAAGGAATATGAAGTAAAGTATCTACTACTAGCGACGGTCATCCCTCTGGTGAACTCTCAGCTCAGCCAGTTGGTGTTCCACATCAAGTAGGTGTCTTTCGTACACTCTCTGGCGTACTCGAAGTTCTATGACTTTGGCTCATGATTCAGCCAGTGCTTGCAGCAGGGTTTCATGGTTTCTCTCAGATCTCTCACGAGCATGTTCAAGGCGACTGGTGCAAAGCATATGCATTCCTCCATTTGTATCAACTTCTGCGATATGTTGTAGGGCAGTCCTGCCCTGAATTTCGTTTTGGGCAACTCTTCGGACCAGAATTGGTAGAACTCTGTCTGCTGAGCTCCCTTCACTTACGTTGTAGAAACTTTGGTCTCCCTTGAACGACATAGGTTAATCTTGATCTTCGCTCCATGTTTCCAGACATTCAACCCATGGAGGCATCGGGCCATGAAAAGCCGGACGAGGGTTAGGAATTGGAACGGGAGCCGCCTGGGGTAGGTTCTCAACCTCGGGTTCGGAGATAGCACTGTCTGAAAGGTCTTCAGCATGGTGATCATTCAGAGGGATCGGATGATCATTATCTGGTTCTTCTCCAAACCATCCAACAATAACCGCGTTCAGAAGGAACAGGTTGCCGTGAGGATGGAGTCTAGCCATGTTATCTATGCGAGAATTTGGGTAAGGAAATAATTATTAGACGAACTATCTAGATAATTATTTAGGAAATCTTCATTAGTTACATTGCTATTTGTAAAGTGCATACCAGTTATATGTAATCAACATAGGATAGGCCTTCGAATAAGTGACCTTAACTCCAAATTCACAAGGAATAGGAGTAAAGCAAAAATTTCACCGATTCTAAGTCTATAACATCCTAGTTACATATAACTTTAGTGTATCCACTTAGCAACTATCAACTTGGTAATGAAGATCCCGTTTTAGTTCTCAAGTATAAAGTACTTATAGTAACACAAAACACCCCTATGGTATTTTAGACTTAGGTTCTGTTATAATGTTCTCATTGTGGTAATGTTGGTAAGTTTTTTTTTAGACTTGTTTCCATATCACAACCATTCTTGGGCATGTGCTAATCACTCCTTGGAACAACATAGTTGATCAGGCTATGCCACTCCCAAGACTGACCATACATCCCCGAGCTTACCTGTGATATTCAACAATCGCAATACTTTTGTTCTTGTCATTGTGACACAGATTTTAGTATGAATGCAGGCACGTATACTTTGTTAAATATTTTATTATTTAAAAGTATATACTCTTAGACAGAGTGTTTTAATCCCATGTATTTATAGTTAGTATATCTTTTATGGGTTGATATACTTAATTCACTATAAACAATGCACTGATACCAATCTGTCACACCCCAAAACCAAGAACGGCGGAAACGTTCCGGGGTGGAGGACGTCATGTGTAGTATCATAACAGTGTAAAGTAGTAAACAAGCAACAACATCATCCATTTCATTAAAAGTAAAGTTTTAATACATGTGTGTTCTTTCATAATGTACAACAATAACATAAATAATCAAAATAAGGTGAGTCTTGACTGTGCTCTGTCTTCTCAAGGCCTGGACATCGTACCTGTCTAACTGGTGACCTGAGAATACAAGTTATTTTGAAAGAGAGCATCAACCTATGGCTGGTGAATTCATAAGTATTTAAGTGTCATCGTCTTGTTTTGGAAAACTATTATGAATGTATGGCAAATCTTTAAATGTAACAATTGATACAAGTTTGAAAACCCTAGAAAATCCCTTATTTCCTACTAGTATGAAATGTATTCTTCTACCAAGACCCAAATGTTCTGTAAGTAAAATGATAGTTTTTCCTTTCTATTGACTAGTACTAAAGTACTTAGTCTAACTCCTCGTTTATGTGAAGTATCACAAAATAAAGGTAAATGTATCTATGTAAACGTACTCATGTATCATGTAAGCCTAGGTAAATGTACTCATGTATCATGTAAGCATATGTAAGTGTACTCATGTATCAGGTAATGTACTGGTATAGATTCATGAATGAACTGACTCTTGTGTGATTTCTTGTAATAGGAATAATGTTTTGTATCTTCTAACTATCCCTATGATAATTAACTGAAAGGTAATTGGTTGTTCAAGTAAGTTTATTCACCCTTTCTACACAAGAGTGTGGGAAACTGAATGAAGGATGAAAACTATAATTTCAAAAGTAATACATTTGATAACAAAGTATTTTTAAGATGGAAAACCATTTCATGCATCACATTTTTTAGTATGTGAAATCTACTGGGTGAAAACACAGTTATAAAATACATAAGAGTGATTTAATAACATACTGTTTTCTACTTGTATTCCCCCCCATTAAAGCATTTAAAATCATTTAAAACATTGATTAAGGGGTATGAACTCACCTGTAGTGAGTGGCACGGATGAACTAAAGATGTAGGATCGCTAGGTGGCAAGTGAAGTCTTGAAGACACTTATAATCCTAGTTAACATATAATACCACATATATGTATCCAATTAGTCTTAAACTACTAATCGAAAATGTTAAGACATCCTAGAGCATAATAAACGCCTTATATAAGTGTTATAAGCCCTAAGGATTGCATCTAAGTTGTTGTGGGACAAGGCTATTGGGTTTAGGGTTCCAAAGGACCCTATACATGAGTTTACTCTTCCATAAACATCACACAAGGAGTTTACGGTCGTAAACTCTCGTGTTTACGGTCGTGAACTCCTAAGCTTGGTGTTATTTTGTGCTTTGAGGTTCTAAATGATCCCTAAAAGTATTCCAACGTGGATTAATTCTTGGAAAGGTTTAGGGCACTACTACACTCCTTTGAGGAGTTTACGGCCCCAAGGCCAATTTCCTTTGAGTTTACTGTCGTAAACTCATATGGAAGGGGTGTTTTTATGCTTTTAAGTCTCTTTCACATGTAGGATAGGTTCTAGTCATTTATCTAAGGCTAATGAAGGCCTTAGGCACACATTGGTGCCCTTCTTTGATGTTCACGGCCCAAGCACCATCTTAGGGCCGTAATCTCTCTTTGAGAGGGGTTTTTGATGTTTTGAAGTGCTTAAATTATCTAGGAATAAATCTAGGTAATTGTGCAATGCTTTAGGAGTGTTAAAAACACTCTTTGGTCCATGTTTTTGGAGTTCATGGTCCAAGATCTTCTTGGGCCATGAACACCTAAACTTTGGTGTTTCTTTGATGTTTTCTTGTCTTAAATACACTTATATACAAGCCTAAGGTAGTAACATATCACGGGGGAAAGGCTAGGCATCATTTCGGGTGTTTATCGCCCAAGAACACCTTGGGGAGTAAACTCCTAAATCTAGTTGTTTAGCTATGTAATGTATGTTATAAACACATTATAAGCTATATAACACTACTAGAGAGAGGTACTCACGATTTGGGATGAAAACCCGAAGATCTGTGAGAGAGAAAATGGCTTTTCTCTAGTTGAAAATGTGAATAATGAATGAAATTGGTTCAGAATTCTATTTATAGTCCTGAGATTTTTGGCAGAAAATATTTTATTCTCGGAATGAACTCTAATATCACAGAGTATTGGAATAACAGTGTTGCGCAAAACCCTAGTGCATCCACTCTCATGATATCTCCTTAGGTGTTAAACCTGAAATACTCAAACTTATACTCAGAGTCTGGAAATTTCTCTGTAACTGTTCTAACTTCTATTGGCTTGATATGGTTTGTTCAGCGTGGAAATCTCGGGTTGTCACATGTTTTGGATAAAACAAAGATCAACTTAGGCAAATTGTATGAAGTGTTAGTCTTGATAAGAATCCACACTTTCCCTTGAATATTTTTTTTTCAAGCAATGGTTCTTGACAAGCGAGTCTTATATGTCAAGAGGACAGTGGGAGTCATAAAGGTCTTGAAAGTTTCAAGAACTAATCAAGGATAAAACCTATAGTTCTTCACTAGCACACAACTTGAGTTTTATAACCTATCGTGTTGACATTTCTGTGCCCATTCCAGTTATAGTTGGCTTTGCATAGGAGTTCTGAGAGTTCTCAATTGATTGCATAACAAATTGGAAGCAATAGCAGACCTTTGTGCTGCCAGATGGCAAGAAGTTAAGACTGCACAAGTTTAGTCCATATGAATTTGAAATTGTCACTAACCTTGTCTTGTGATTATGGTTTTGACATAATTCACATGGAAAGGAACACATACACCATAAAATCTAAGTGTCGTAAGTTTTCTCTTCGATTCATGAAAATGATGGTGAGGAAACACTTTCACTAAGTAGATTTTTAGTAGATATCAATTGTGACATTTGCATTCTCAAAGTCGTTAGTGGAGCGTGTGTGGGTAACTGACACACTAACATAGACTTGTGAGAAATGGAAAATGTCTAAACAATTGAGACTATGATTATGGCATCCCTTATCATAGTTCTATAAAATTGTTTAGATACACATGTGAACTATCTAAGGAAAGGTGTATGATTTTGATAAAGTATTATCAAAGCATCTAGTATCAGAAATCTGAACTTTGGTAAGAGAGTCAATGAAGTATTGATTTCTAGAAGTCCAGCTAATTTCTGGATACATGTAAAAGCTAGTGGGAGCATAAGTGTTATGTTAATAATTATCATGTTAGTGGGAGCATGATTATTATGTTAAGTGTTAATTATAGAAAACAAAAAGTTTAAATTCGTGAAGTTGCAGGGATTGAAAAGTTGTTTTGCTATAATGAAAGGAGAGTAAATTATACTTCATTTTAATTCTAAAAGCTTAGAATGAGATTTTAATCATCTTTGGTCAAATATATATATGAATTTTATGTTAGAATGGTTCAACTTAAGGAAATTCTATATATATTGCGTTTTCAAAATTCGATTATGATTACGGCATCCCTCTTCATAGTCAAATTTTGAGAACATGGCAAATAAAAATATTGTAGCAAAAGACTCGTCTAGTATCATGTCTTTATGTGAGACATCATGAATCGTGTCCCATATGCTTCAGATATAGGATCGATTGCATGTGTTATAATATTCATCCTTTCTAAGTTTTCCAAATGCTCAGGGCATTAAGAGGGGAAAAGTCTAGAATTGAATATGACTAAAATGATTAAGCAATTGTCGAGGACAATTTGAGGTTTACCAAAGATTGGTTGCTCATGGATAGTTGGAAGTATAAGTGTTAGTTTTGGAAGGACCATATTGACATATTCTGAAAAGAGGTAACTCTTGTTCAGACGTGATAGTCAAAATGGGAATCTAGGAAGGTTTCATAGGTGGAAGTTGTTCTTTCAAATCTGTGTAAGATTAGAAAGCTTAATGCAAGAAGGATGTTCAAAGTAAGGTACTTTTAATTTGAGACTTCGTTTCCATGTAATTGATCTCCATTGGAATACTCTGTAATGTCCGTTAACTAGTCTTTGTGACTTTGTGCATAGTCATTACGAGAGGATCAATGCATATAAGTTTAGAATCTAACAGATTTCGTTAAATGGTAGGAATTTGGAATTCTTACATTTACGATAAAGATTTGGGTTGTGAAATGAGCATCATTGGAATCATGTTCAATTGATCTATTTCACAAAGTAAAGATCATAGATAAACATAGTGTGCGTACTTGATGTATGGCATGACTAGTGTTTAGAAAACATAGTTTACATGCTTGGAGCATGGGACAACTATTTTTTTTAATTTAAGTATAAAGTTGATTATTCGAAACATTATACAATGAATAATGAGTAATCAACATGGTGTTTAAATAAAAGGTGTTTTATTTACTCTTAAAGGTGCTTGAGACCATAGAGGATTAGTATTATTCTTGTGTTTCACTTTGCATGTTTTGACTTCCAGAATAACTAGGTTATTCTTTCCGAATGACTAAGTTATTCAAACCATCCACAATCGATAATATGTTGGATGTAGGTATTAAGGCAAGACTGTCATGAATCGGGTTTGTAAATGTCCAAGGTAGTGGACATAGTAAGAGTTACTACAACATTCATGAGTACTCCTAGAATAGGGATTTGAGTATTGGATTCAACCCATGCTCATTTGAATCACTTCATGGATTTTATCACGAGTGATCATGAGACGATAATATCATATATTCTTCAAACCTAGAGATATGACTTGTTGCCTATGAGTTGGTTATACATTGCTTGCACGTAAACGCATTTGGTAACTCGATGTTATAAAACGTGCCTTTGTGTATGATTCAACAAGTAGTAGAAAAGGCATATGAGTAGAAGTTTATCCATTCCTTTTACTCTTGGAGGGATAAAAGTGATATCTGTGGGCCCCTCGATGATTTGGTGATGACAAACGTAAGTGCTCGGCCGAGCCTGGACTGATTTGATTTGTTCAATTAGTCATTCTTCCTAAATCGGAAATCGGGAAACAATGAATGGAAAAAGAGAATGATTACAATCCATGTCTCAGTCCATATGATATCTAGAATGGAGGAATATATGATCCCTTATCTAATGGACATGTCATTGATTTGTTCAGAGTTTGACATCGGCTTTAAGAGCTACGATTGCAAGTCAGGTTTTGGAGTCATACACAATAATATTTTTAGACTTATCCAAGTGGGAGACTGTTGGATTAGGTGTCTAAGCCCATAAATATTATTGGTATGTATTCGACCCGAGAGTAGCATGGTCCATTTGGGTTGCATATCATCAGGACAATTTGTTAGGATGGACTTTTGAGAGAAGAGGTTATATATGATTTATTAATATATTATAAGTTCTAATATATTAATATGAAATCATATGTTTTAATTAGTATTGATCAAGAATTAATTTGTAATTAATTTAATGATAAAAAGAGACTAATTAAAACTATGGGGACTAATTATGTTAATTAGTTATATTTATATGTGTTGGGCTTATGATCCATGTTGGACCAAGTTTATGTATGGATACATAAAGAGTTGGGCCACATGAACCATGGATCATAAAACCCATGGGTATGGATTTGGGTTATACCCATGACTCTTGGTATCCAACATATAAATGTGCTACTTCATGACCAAAATGTGTACACTTCTTTTCTTAGTGAAATATGGAGGTTTTTGGTGCATGGAATTCTCTCTCAAGTCCTACCTTTGTCCATGATGTGTTGTGACTTCATTTGAGGCTTCCACACTATTGGGGCTAAGCTCTTTAAGGCCAAATACACCAAGAATTCACGCTCCATCAAAAGGTATGTCAAGCTAACTAGTATATTATGTTTTTATGTTAAATGCATGCTAGTTGTAAGATTAATACCTTGGAAACCATTTGCATGTATATTTAGTGAAAACATAGATCCAAGGTATTTAGGGTTGTATGTGCACCATAGAATGTTGTAGTATACCAAAAACCAACAATACTATCCCTGTTGAAGTGCCCCGTCTTGCCGCACTTGTAGCAGCCCGACGATCCCAGTCTACACGCCCCTCATGTGGCCTGCCGCATTTCCTGCAGCGGCCCGGTCCTGACTGGCCTTTCGGCCTACCATCTGATCCCTTGGGCTTCTTCCCCGAAGCCCCAGTCATCTGACCCTCCTCTATCTTTCTTTTCCTGACATGCTCTAGATCAATCTCCCTCTCCCTTGTCCTGGCAATCATGGAATCTAGGGTAGGGCATGCTGAAAAACTAACATACTCCCGAATGTCGGCCCGTAGCATGTCGTGGTAGCGGTCCTCCTCATATCCTCATCTCCCGCATACTGGGGCACCAGCAATGCCCTCTCCCGGAACTTGGCGGTGATCTCCGCCACATTTTCCGTAATCTGTCTCATGTCCAAAAACTCCCTGGCCAGATGCTGAAGCTCTACAGCTGGCGCAAACTCTGCTCGGAACCGTGTCACAAAATCTGACCATGTCATAGTCTCAACAGCCGAGGCTGCCAGAGAGTCACCAACTGACTCCCACAAATCCCTGGCCCGGTCCCTCAAACAACCTACTACGAATCGTACCTTCGACCCCTCGGGGTAGAAGCTGGTCAGCTGTGCGGACTCAATGTCCGCAATCCATCGTCTGGCAGCAATGGGGTCCTTCACTCCGTGGAAATCTGGTGCACCACTGCCCTTGAAGTCCTTAAAGGATAGTGTGTGGGATCCTAACTGGCCAGATGCCATATCACTCCTGAACGCCCTGAGGCGATCCTCCATCAGCTCGACTATCCCTTCCTTGATCGACCCGAAGATGATGGGGGTCGAGTCAAGGATGCCTCTGGTGATCTCTGACGCGATAAACTCGCGTAGCCTCTCATCTACTGGATCGGAACCTGATCCTGAACCCGATCCCTCTCCTGAATTACCAACTACTGGCCTCTGTCATAGTACCACCATTCTGCAAAACATAATACCAACCGTTAGTGATACCGATATATCTCGAGGGATCACATCCACTACAAGCTCCTTGGTCTTGTCTCAGCCTTCCTCAATTTAGATACGGATCCTTTGCTTTCAGTAGTACGGGCCCATACTACCTTCCACATCTATCCGTACCTTCCTCAAGGACTGCCTTGACTCCACCAAGTCCCCTTTACCATTGCTGATTCTCTGCTATTCTCATCCTAGGCATACTCTAGGGAAAATCTCTAACTCCTCCCCAAACCAGTCCTCAACTACTGAAGGCCTCCTTGTAATGGCAATTAGCCATTACCTGAATACCATCACATGTGAAGAGGATCACATAATCCTTCGAGTAACATACTCGTCCCTACAACGGTTTGACTCAGACAAGAGCTGCACAATAGGGCCAAATCCAACACTTTGAGATTATTCAACCCTGATCACATGTGACGTGACGTATTCACCTAATGGCTAACTCCTATCACTCAGAGTCCCACAAAGCACAAAGCAAGTGGCATTTGGACGCAGGAAGACTACTCAAGCAAATCTGTCCTCAAAATGAGAAGCTGAACTAGCATATAATGCTGAGCTCATACTACCAGGAATAACCTAAACAGGCTATCCTGCTACTGTCTATTCAATACTAGCATGCAATTCTCATAAGCTGAAGCACATAAAGCAGGAACATAAGGCATCATTCCTAGATCCTTAGTCCTATTCTAGCATGCTATTCTACTGAGACTGATAAACATAAGATAACTGTATGGGTACTATGGGGAATACTTACTTGAGCTCGGCCGGTTGCGCACATCACACATTCGTTCCTTCTCAAAACTCTTTTATCTTAGCTTTTAGAAAGTCATTTTCATGTAAAAATCTTTTAATCCCTTGGTTTGAGTCCAGACACCCCCAAAGGTGTGTCCGAATCCCTCAAACCTGGGCTCTGATACCAACTTGTA
Source organism: Lactuca sativa (assembly GCF_002870075.4). Taxonomy (NCBI): domain Eukaryota; kingdom Viridiplantae; phylum Streptophyta; class Magnoliopsida; order Asterales; family Asteraceae; genus Lactuca; species Lactuca sativa. The sequence continues at coordinate 87,179,428 of NC_056627.2, read as the reverse complement.
ACGACCCAATTTTCACGTCCAAAAATTTCATTTTTTGATTAAATGATTTGCAAAACATTTGTAACAAAATATCATCTGATCATATCATTTAATAAAACATGTCTCATATCTGAAAACCGAATCGTAAAAACATAATAACGTCAGAGTATAAGTCCCAGTATAACTCATAGTACGGAAAACAAAGAGTGTGTGTATGATGTGCCGCTACCGTGCCAGCACCTTCCCCTTCGCTGAAGAGGAAACTGAAACCAAAACTGTAAACTGTAAGCACGAAGCTTAGTGAGTTCCTCCATCGTACCACATAACATACAATCACATAGCATACATACTGTCGGGCAATTCTGGGATGCCCGACCTACTCGGTACGGCCATTCTAGGGTGCCGACCTACCCATGCGGGTATTCTGGGGTGCCGCCCTGCCGATGTCGAGCCATTCTGGGGTGTTGACCTACCCATCGGTCCTAACAATTGTAACGCCCGGTTTTGGGGCTAAGCATTTTTGATAATGTAATAGTCTGGGTCAACTATTGTAACTCTTTTTGAAGTAATAAAAATGAAATATTTGTGTATTATGTGAAATTATGTGTATTTATGTGCTTATTATTTAATTATAAATGTATAATTAATAAATAATAAAAATAAGCGTCAAAATTAAAGTGTGAGATAAGCCCTATATCTTTATATAAATTTGTAGTGGTCAAAACAAGGATTCCGGGGATATAAAGAACGCCGAAATCCGAGTTATAACGAAGAAGTTATGACCTGTCGTAGTTTCGCGACGGAACCGGCATGATACCGGAAAGCGTAAATAGTGAATTTACGATAGAGCGAGATTTAGCCTTAGCGATCTAAACGAAAGTTGTAGAATACGTTAAACCGAGAGCGTCCATAAAAAGAATGCCCAAATCTGACTTCGTATGAGGAAATTATGATTTTTCGAAGTTTTGGATTAGTAGTGTACAACCCGAAATTCGAATACTAGATTGAGTGGTTTTTAGCTGACACGACCTAAACGAGAATCGAAGATCTCGTTAAGAGTAGCGTAACGAGAAAAAGACAGGCGAAAACGGACGTCAGATGTAGAAGTTATGAATTTTTAACGGACTAATCCTATCCCGGCCTGTTAATAATATAAATTTTAAAATAAATTCAAAATTAGCCAACGGAGTCCAAACAAAAGTTGTAGAGTACGTTCCTACCTTCGTGTGGATATAAAGAATGTCGAAAACGTTGCTCGTATGCAAAAGATACGAATTCTTGAAGTTTGGATCCAAAATTGCAAAGCTGATGAGGAGGAGCGCTGACGTGGCAGCGATCTAGACCGTCCATCGCAGATCAGTAGCCGCTTCGGATTTGCGCCACGTAGCCTTCGCAATTATGCCCCGCGTCCGAGGCTGGTACACCTAGCATACCCTCGGCCTTATCCATCCAATGCGAAGTTGGTAACAGCTGGATACAGCTGGACCTTATCCGAACTACACCCAGCGTAGATCCGAGCTTCGCAGCCTATAAATAGCTGCGAAGATTTCTGAATTTGTGATACCTTTCTTCTTCTCTCTCTACAGTATTTCTCTCTCTAAGTGTCCTAAACACTCCTAAACCCTAGGGAACTTCCCTAGCACCCGAAGGAAGCCCCGAGGCTCCCGAAGTCCCGAGAAAAAGGGTCTTTCGGTTTCGAAACGCTGGTCCAAGCAAAGCTCGGTTTTCTTTAAAACCCGCTGTAAGTGGGCTATGCTTACGCAACTTTTATTATAGCTTTCGAATAATTATAGTAATGTTATTAGGTCCTTAAAATAATTATTTGGACTATTATTATGAGTTATAGTGAGTGTTATTTAACGCTTATATAACAATAATAATAGTTAGACTATTAATTTCTCGTGGTTATCGTTAGACTAAACCCTAGTGGTATTGGTACTAGGTTTTATCAAAGGAAATTATTCTGAGAGTATCGAAGCGCTGTCCGAGTGCTGAGTCACCACTTTTCAGGTGAGTGCATAGTTACTTTCAGCTTACACATAGATATGAAGTATTTTATATAAATTACATGCTATATGTGCATATTATCTGAATACTTGCTATCTATGTTGGATGAACGTTTTTATACATGTTTTCAATGATTTAAACTATATATGTATTTTATAACTACGAAAATGTTGTGGTAAAACATGGGTAAATGTAATAGGTGATGTGTGATAAAATGATGAGAGGCCTCGATGTTGATGTTGTTGATTCTGTCATCTAGCGGAGTATGGATGATGGCCACAGACTCTTCAAGACAGTCCAGTGGAACACTAGCAGGCTCGCAACCTGTAGGTGTTATGAACTATGTGTTCACTAGTGTACTCCATCCCCCACACCGTTGCCTTTAGGACATTTATTGCTGAGGAATCCCCTTAGCAGTAGTGTCCATCCCGATGATGATCCTTAGGCTAGGTCCCTTATGATAGGTGTTTAGGGACGTAAAGTGAGGATAACGGGAATGGGTAATCAGGTTATTGTTGATTGATGAAATTAATAAACTTATTTATTGTGGGTTGAAAACCCTATGTGCTCACCAGGCTCCCAAGCCTGACCCACTCAGTTTCTTGTATTACAGGTAGTGGCGCATGAGCATAGATGTGATGTTTTGGATGAGGGATTACGGATATAGGTTTGTAGATATGAAGTAATGTAGTAAGGCTTATATTGTACTGTTTATGCTTTTGATTTGTATCGAACACGACATCCCAAGTCTTTTAATGAAATACATTTCTTTGGAAATGCTTTTGATAAATCTTTATCATATTTTGTTTGGGACAAATTCCAAAACACTTTTATTTAAAATGTTACTCTGATTTTTAAACAAAGCATAAACAAAATCGGTCTTTTCTGGCCGTGAAAATGGAGATGTCACAGTTGGTATCAGAGCATTAGTTTAAGCGAACTAGGAATTTGTAGGATTTCTAGACTTGAAATTAGAATGCTAAGCGATGATTGTGAGGTGTGAGCACTAGCTTATTTTAGGAATTATGCCTAAAATGATTTTATGTGCGAAATGCTTTGTGCCTGATATGCTGTTATTTGTTCGGATCTATGGTCTGTTGCCGACCGGATCTGGGAATCTTATGTGTTTTGGATTCCAAACGTACGACTACGATATTAGAACTAGCATATAAACGTTTCGGAGTGATAAGGATGATTTAAACATCTATCCTAAATAAAGATCTAAATTCACCTTATTCGGTGTATAGATCAAGATGGCAAGGACCCGTAGCGGAAACGTGAATGGAAATGGGAACAGAAACCAATCCCCAGTGATTGAGCAAATACCGGTTGTGGAAGCCGCTGCTGAGCCAATAACGATGGCTGAAGTGCAAGCGATGATCCAGGCGATGTTGGATCGTCAAATGGAGGAAACCAGACGTTTGCTACAACAAAATCGAGAGGAAGCGACCGTATTGATCGAACAACCCGAGGTCTGGTAAAAAGGGTAAATTCTCGAAGTCTGGTTTGAAAGGAGGAGGAACCGAAGCAAAATGGTGCAACAAATGCAAGAATATGAACCAGGGGAAATGTGATGGAGGAGTCACTTGTTTCAAGTGTGGAAATCCTGGGCACTATGCCAATGAATGTACGTTCACTAAGAAGGTCTATTTTGAGTGCAACAAGGAGGGGCACATTTCAAAGGATTGCCCGAAGAAGAAGGAGGCAGGAAGACCCAACATACCACCGAAGCCGAAGGCGAGAGCCTTCCAGATGACGCTCGAGGCTGCAAAGGAGGCAGCAGACATCGCTTCAGGTACCTTTCTTGTAAATGGTTTGCCTGCAAATATACTATTTGATTCGGGAGCCAACTACTCCATTGTGTCGCATAAATTTTGGTGGGAAATTAGCATTGCCTGTAGAAAAACTTGATGATGCCCTAATTGTGGAAGTTTCCAGTGGCAAGTTCATATCTGTTAGTGATCGTATTAGGAACATCGTCATCGAACTAAACGGAAACGAATTCCACGAAGAGCTATTACCCATAGAGTTAACCAGTTTCGACATCGTTTTGGGTATGGATTGGCTTAGCACCAACGATGATGAGATTCAATGCCGAAAGAAGATAGTAAGGGTAAACCCACCAGGGAAGGAATCATTTATGGTGTACGGAGACAAACGCAGAGTGAATTCTGGAATCATCTCCCTGATGAAAGCCAGAAAATGTTTATCCAAAGGATGTGCATCATATTTGGCATTTTTGATTAATGCTAAGAAGGAAAAGAAGGAGGTGCAAAATATACCGGTCGTATGTGTTGGATTAATGTCTAAGTCCATAACTATAATTGGTAAGACTTGACCCGACCCGGCATGGTCCATTTGGGTTGCATACCATCATGCACTTGGATAGACTAGAATGAGAGAAATAAGACACTTATGGTTATTAATATATTATAAGTTCTAGTATATTAATAATAAGAATGATAAGATTATGTAATTAGTATTGATCAAGAATTAATCTAGGATTAATTAAGTGATCAAAAGAAGACTAATTAAATATATGGGTTGATTGTGTAAATCATCCATACTTGTATAGTGGGCTAATGCTCCATGGATAATCAAGTTGGGCTAAAACCCATAGGATGGTCCATGGATGCTCCATGGTGTATTTGTACCCATGGATCCAAGGAAATGAAAGTCATGACAATTAGGGTTTACCCTAATTGTAACACTATATAAAGATCTTATTCTTGACAAAATTGGCAACTAGAATCACACTAGTGTGTGAAGTGATGGGCTAGCCGATTTCATGAGTTGTAGAATTCTCTCAAGCTATTCTAAGTGTTTTGGTGATTGTGATTCCATTTGAGGTGTCACACTTGGGGCACTAGGCACTCAAGCTTCATGAAGACTTTCTACACCAAAGAGGTATGTATTCTATCTTGCTATAGTCATTGTTTTGTATGCTAGATTAGGATAATACCTTGGAAGTTCTTATTTGCATGTATAAAAGAGAAAACATAGATCCAAGGTATTTAGGGTTGCATGTACACTTAGGAGTGTTAGAATGCTCAAAACCCAACAGTGGTATCAGAGCCTAGGCTTGTTTTCTTGTTATACCTGCAATAGAAGCTGAAAAAACGAATCTGGTGCTGTCTGGCCATCAGACTCGGCGAGTCCATCAGGAGACTCGGCGAGTCCATGCCTAAAAAGTGATGAATTCGATCCAACTCGCCGAGTTGGTTCATGCACTCGACGAGTTGGACCCCCAGACAGCATATTTTCGAGTTTTTTGGCTAGAAATGGACTAGGAACATTACCCTAAGTTGTTTTTGATCTTATAAACTTGTTTTTGATGTGGTAATGTTCATGCTAATCCATTTTCAAAGATAATTGTCAATAGATTCATGTTTTGTATTAGTTTAAGGTTTAGACTAATTACATGAAAAAGTTTGATTTGAATTATCTTGTTCTTATGAGTTGCTTAGATTAATAGAGTTGAGTATAAAATGTGTTTGTGTAACTTGTCCTCAAGTTACATGAAAAGTCACATTTAAGACTCATAAAATTCATAAAAGTTGGCAATGGTTACAAAATGAAGGGTCTTGTGTCATTGAATAGTTTTTTATGACTCCATAACTTGTCCTCAAGTTATGGAAGTTCAAGAGTCACTTCATTAAAGAAAAATATGTAACCATAATTAAATCCATAAGTTATAAAATAAAGAAAAAGTTAGTTCTTTTATTAGTTTAAAGTCTTCCATAACTTGTCCTCAAGTTATGGAACTTGAAGAGTTTTTGGATTAAAACTACTTTAAACACATAAGTTATGGAATTAATTAGTTTTGAATAGTTTCAAAACTTGCCCTCAAGTTTTGGAATTTGAAAAGTTTTCCTTATGAATACTTTAATTCCAAGTTAGCCCTTAGAATTTTAAAAGTTAAAATTCAACCCTTATACTTTATAATATTATAAGTTAATAATATATATATGTATAAGAGTAAAGTCAGTCTTACCGCTAGTACGCCTCATTCACGAAGCCGGTCTATAAGGTGCGTATAAGGTTGTTGCCTATAAAATGGCAATTTAATGGGTGTCCACTCTCACCCACCGCTTGCTTGACTGGTGGAGGGTCGTTAGCCGAACGGGTTTGACAAGACTATAATTCTCCTTTCATTAAAAGTATTAATGATAAATACTAAGTAACTAAACTCTTAATAATACCCAATCTTAGTTACTTAGGAAAAATATGAATAAGGTGCTAACCCATGAAATTACACTTTACACTTTGTCTAAGTCGTTAGTGGAGCGTGTGTGGTTAACCGGCACACTAACTTGGACTTAACAAGGTAGGTAAATGGTGACTTAATATTTATCATAGTATCGATGGAGCGTGTGTGGTTAACCGGCACATCGATTGATGGGTAATTTATTAAGGGTACCAAGTGATTTGCATGGTTACTTCACACCTTGTTTTGTGATCCTCGGCATCCCAGTCACAAAACCTGAAGGGCACACTCGAGATTGAAACATGCCTTTGAAAAGTTCAATGAATCTCAAAGATCTTGGAGTTTCAAAACCAATTAAAACCTAATAATACATTTCGTTTATCTTGGTGGAAATTGGTGAATCGTCATTCACCTACCTTCAAATATTTTATAGCTTGGATTACGGCATACCTCTTCTAAGTTATAAAATAGTTTGTTGGGTCCTAGCCTTAATATTTCATATTGGGTTTCATATTAAGGACTTTAAATCAACTATCTTGAATACCTCCCAAAAGATGTCTGGTTTAGACACCTATGATCTTCCGAATCTCTTGAAACAAGGTTTCCTAAATGAAGATGATGTCCCTTGGAAATCATACTTCTTTCACCTCCTCCAATTATTCTCCCTAACCCACAAGTTCTTGAAAAGTTTAAGGTCACTCAAGCCCTATTGGCAAGGCAAGGTCTAGGTGTGATCACATCTTGGAGATGTAGTCACATATTGACAAGCCGGGAGAGTTGGGTGTCAAAGTCTTGAGAAAGTTGGTGGTTCAATCACTTTCTAAGTCACATAGTGAGTTCCTTTGGGACACCTATGAAACAGACTATGACAAGACCCTTAATGATCTTATCTATTTGCTAAGATCAACTTCCTAAAACTTTATGGACATTGACAATGATGACATTGGATATCCAGTAAAGCATTCTCTTCCCAATGGAAAGGGATCGGCCATAGTCAACTCGGTTGACCAAATGGTAAAGAGAAAAGCTAAGTCTGTGATAGTCCCGTGTACCATTATCAAAGGGTCCATATGTTTATATTGCCAAAGGAAGGGACATTGGTTACGAATCTGCAAAATTTACCTAAGGATGTTAAAGTCAATAAGTTTGACTCTACTTCAGGTAAATTCCACTATCTAACTCTGTTAAGTTTCTATTCTGAGATTCTTGATACATGTGTGACTGTGTGACTGAGATTCTTGATACATGTGTGACTGGGTCACATGTAACTTGAGGACAAGTGTTTTGGTGATTGTGATTCCATTTGAGGTGTCACACTTGGGGCACTAGGCACTCAAGCTTCATGAAGACTTTCTACACCAAAGAGGTATGTATTCTATCTTGCTATAGTCATTGTTTTGTATGCTAGATTAGGATAATACCTTGGAAGTTCTTATTTGCATGTATAAAAGAGAAAACATAGATCCAAGGTATTTAGGGTTGCATGTACACTTAGGAGTGTTAGAATGCTCAAAACCCAACAGTATGTGATTATCCGGAAGTCTTTGCCGAAGATCTTCCCGGATTAACACCTGATAGGCAAGTGGAGTTTCATATAGACTTGTTACCAGGAACGACACCGATAGCAAAAGCACCTTACCGATTAGCACCGAAGGTGATGAAGGAGCTTATGACGCAACTTCAGGAGCTGTTGGACAATGGTTTCATTCGACCTAGTTCATCACCCTGGGGATCTCCGGTGTTATTCGTGAAGAAAAAGGATGGAAGTATGAGAATGTGTATAGACTACTGAGAGCTGAATAAGGCAACGGTAAAGAACAAGTATCCCTTGCCGAGGATTGATGACCTATTCGATCAACTGCAAGGTTCGAGCTACTTCTCAAAGATCGATCTGAGGTCAGGATATCATCAGCTGAAGGTAAGAGAGCAGGATATTGAGAAGACTGCATTTAGAACTAGATATGGACACTACGAGTTCTTGGTTATATCATTTGTACTAACCAATGCTCCAGCATCATTCATGGATTTCATGAACAGGGTTTGTAAACCATTCCTCGATAAATCCGTGATAGTGTCCATCGATGACATTCTGATCTACTCGAAAAGCCAAGAGGAGCATGTCAAGCATCTATGGGAAGTGTTGGAAGTGTTAAAGAAGGAGAAGCTTTACGTTAAGTTCTCCAAATGCGACTTTTGGATACGAGAAGTCCAGTTCTTGGGTCATGTGGTTAACCAAGAAGGGATAATGGTTGACCCTGCAAAGATCGCGGCAGTGATGAAGTGGGAACGTCCCAAAAGTCCCACAGAGATTCGAAACTTTCTAGGACTACCTGGATACTACCAACGATTTATCCAAGGCTTTTCTTCGATAGCATCTCCATTGACAGCTTTGACCCATAAAGGAGCTACATATACGTGGAATGAGAAGCATGAATAAGCATTCGAGAAGCTGAAGAAGAAGCTATGTGAAGCACCGATACTTTCTCTACCCGATGGAGTTAAAGACTTCACACTATATAGTGACGCAACTGGAGTCAGGTTGGGTTGTGTTCTAACCCAGAGAGAAAAGGTGATAGCATACGCATCTCGACAATTGAAAGAGCACGAAAATAACTACCCCACTCACGATTTGTAGTTGGCAGTGGTAGTTTTCGCTCTAAAGATATGGAGGCATTACCTCTATGGCACAAAGTGCAAGATTTGAACTGATCATAAGAGTCTCTAGTATCAGAAAGAATTGAACATGAGACAACGACGCTGGCTAGAGTTACTTTAGGACTACGACTGTGAGATACTTTACCACCCCGGTAAAGCAAATGTTGTCGCTGATGCTCTCAGTCGGAAAGTCAACCTTGAAAGGAAAAGGCTAAGAGCGTTGAGAATTGAATTTGTCTCCATGATTGTGGAAAGTATCAGGAAATCCCAGGAAGAAGCTTTAAAGAAGACTGACCGAAAGGAAGAACGCTTGGGCAAAACATTAATGTTCGGTACAAACAGTCGAGTACTAAAGGTATTCCAAGATCGGATTTGGGTACCTAAGACGGGAGGAATAAGAGACCTTCTGATGGAAGAAGCACACAAGACCATGTACTCGATTCATCCCGGTAGCACTAAAATGTATAGGGACCTAAAGCCCTACTACTGGTGGCCGACGATGAAGCTCGATGTTGCGAAGTATGTGGCCGAGTGTGTGACATGTGCGAGAGTTAAGGCACAACATCAGAAACCGTATGGGAGTTTAGAACCTTTGCCTGTAGCCATGGGTAAATGGGAAGACATCACTATGGATTTTGTGACTAAACTGCCCAAGACAAAGAACGAACACGACATGATTTGGGTAGTCGTGGATCGTTTCACCAAGAGTGCACACTTCATAGCAGCCAACGAGAAGTGGTCTATGGATAAGCTCGCAAATGCTTACGTGAAGGAAATTGTAAGACTTCACGGTGTTCTTCTTACAATTGTATCATATCGTGATAGTCGTTTCACGTCGAGGTTTTGGAGGAGTCTACAAGAGGAGTTGGGTACAAAATTATGTTTAAGTACTGCTTACCATCCACAAACTGATGGCCAGAGCAAAAGAACAATTCGAACACTGGAAGATATGCTGAGAGCATGTACCCTTGAGTTCCAAGGGAATTGGGACGATCACCTACCTCTGGTATAATTTTCCTATAACAATAGTTTCCACTCGAGCATCAAGATGACACCTTATCAAGCCTTGTATGGACAGAAGTGTCATACGCCGTCTTGTTGGCTTGAAGCTGGAGAGAAGCAGTTTATGGGCCCCGAGATAGTCCATGAGACTGCTGAGAAGTTGAAAGTGATCAGAGAAAGCATATTAGTAGCTCAAGATCGTCAAAAGAGCTATGCCGACAAGAAAAGACGATCGATGACCTTCGAAGTTGGGGATTCGGTATTGCTTAAAGTCTCACCGTGGAAGGGACTTATACGATTCGGGAAACGAGGAAAGTTGAGTCCAAGGTTCATTGGACCGCTCAATGTTCTTCAGAAGATTGGGAACCAAGCTTACAAGCTCGAATTACCCAAAGAACTTGATGGTATACATAACACCTTCCATGTGTGTTATTTGAGGAAATTCACGGGAGATGTTCCCGACATATTTCCAATCTCAGAGTTAAGGATGGATGAGAATAAAAGGCTGATCGAAGAGCCTGAGGCAATTGTTGACCGTAAGACTAAGAAGTTACGACGCAAGATGGTCGACTTAGTGCTAGTCCGATGGAAACATTCGAATGGGCCGAATCTCACTTAGGAAACAGAGGATGACATGATGAGTCGCTATCCACATCTGTTTGCTGATGCATGATTCCGGGACGGAATCATCCTAAGGGGGAGAGAATTGTAACGTCCGGGCTTCGGGGCTAAGCATTTTTGACAATGTAATATTCTAGTTCAACTATTGTAACTCTTTTTGAAGTAATAAAGATAAAATATTTGAGTATTATGTGTATTTATGTGCTTATTATTTAATTATAAATGTATAATTAATAAAAAATAAAAATAAGCGTCAAAATTAAAGTGTGAGATAAGCCCGATATCTTTATATAAAGTTGTAGTGGTTGAAACAAGGATTCTGGGGATATAAAGAACGCCGAAATCCGAGTTATAACAAAGAAGTTATGACCTGTCGAAGTTTCGCGACGGAACCGGCACGATACCAGAAAGCGTAAATAGTGAATTTATGATAGAGCAAGATTTAGTGTTAGTAATCTGAACGAAAGTCGTAGAATACGTTAAACCGAGAGCGTCCATAAAAAGAACGCCCAAATCTGACTTCGTATGAGGAAGTTATGATTTTTCAAAGTTTCGGATTAACAGTGTACAGCCCGAAATTAGAATATTAGATCGAGCGGTTTTTAGCCGACATGACCTAAACGAGAATCGAATATCTCGTTAAGAGTAGAGTAACGAGAAAAAGATGAGCGAAAACGGACGTTGGATGAAGAAGTTATGAATTTTTAACGGACCAATCTTGTCCCGGCCTGTTAATAATATAACTTTTAAAATAAATTCAAAATTAGCCGGCGGAGTCCAAACGAAAGTTGTAGAGTACGTTCCTACCTTCGCATGGATATAAAGAACGTCGAAAACGGAGCTCGTATGCGAAAGATACGAAATTTTGTAGTTTGGATCCAAAATTGCGAAGCTGATGAAAAGGAGCGTTGGCCTGGCAACGATCTAGACAGTCCGTCACAGATCAGCAGCCGTTTCGGATTTGGGCTACGTAGCCTTCGCAATTACGCCCCGTGTCCGAGGCTGGTACGCCCAGCGTACCCTCGACCTTATCCATCAGATGCGAAGTGGGTAACAGCTGGACGCAGCTGTACCTTATCCGAACTACGCCCAACGTAGTTGAGTCCGACGCGCAACCTATAAATAGGTGGACCTTATCCGAACTACGCACAGTGTAGATCCGAGTTTCACAGCCTGTAAATAGCTGCGAGGATTTCCGAATTTGTCACACCTTTCTTTTCTCTCTCTACAATCCTTCTCTCTCTAAGTGTCCTAAACACTCCTAAACCCTAGGGAACCTCCCTAGTACCCGAAGGAAGCCTCGAGGCTCCCAAAGTCCCGAGAAAAAGGGTCTTTCGGTTTCATAAAGCTGCTCCAAGCAAAGCCCGGTTTCCTTTAAAACCCGCTGTAGTGAGCTACGCTTACGCAACTTTTAATATAGCTTTCAAATAATTATAGTAATGTTATTAGGACGTTAAAATAATTATTTGGGCTACTATTATGAGTTATAGTGAGTGTTATTTAACGCTTATATAACAATAATAATAGTTAGACTATTAATTTGTCGCGGTTATCGTTAGACTAAACCCTAGTGGTATTGGTACTAGGTTTTATCGAAGGAAAATTGTTTTGAGAGTAATGAAGCATTGTCCGAGTGCTGAGTCACCACCTTTCAGGTGAGTGCATAGTTACTTTCAGCTTACACATAGATATGAAGTATTTTATATAAATTACATGCTATATGTGCATATTATCTGAAACCGAAAATGTTGGGGTAAAACATAGGTAGATGTAATAGGTGATGTGTGATAAAATGATGAGAGGCCTCGGTGTTGATGTTGTTGATTCTGTCATCTAGCGGAGTATGGATGACGACCACGGACTCTTCAAGACAGTCCTGTGGAACACTAGCAGACTCACAACCTGTAGGTGTTGTGAACGATGTATTCACCAGTGTACTCCACCTCCCACATGGTTGCCTTTAGGACATTTATTACTGAGGAATCCCCTTAACATTAGTGTCCATCTCGATGATGATCCTTAGCCTAGGTCCCTTATGATAGGTGTTTAGGGACGTAAAGTGAGGATAACGGGAATGGGTAATCGGGTTATTGTTGATTGATGAAATTAATAAACTTATTTATTGTGGGTTGAAAACCCTATGTGCTCACCAGGCTCCCAAGCCTGACTCACTTAGTTTCTTATATTATAGGTAGTGGCGCATGAGCATAGATGTGATGTTTTGGATGAGGGATTACGGATATAGGCCTGTAGATATGAAGTAATGTAGTAAGGCTTATATTGTACTGTTTATGCTTTTTATATGTATAGAACATGACATCCCAAATCTTTTAATGAAATACATTTCTTTGGAAATGCTTTTGATAAATCTTTATCATATTTTGTTTTGGGACAAATTCTGCAACACTTTTATTTAAAATGTTACTCTGATTTTTAAACAAAGCATAAACAAAATCGGTCTTTTCTGGCCGTGAAAATGGAGATGTCACAGTTGGTATTAGAGCATTAGTTTAAGCGAACTAGGAATTTGTAGGATTTCTAGACTTAAACTTAGAATGCTAAGCGATGATTGTGAGCTGTGAGCAGTAGCTTATTTTAGGAATTATGCCTAAAATGCTTTTATGTGCTAAATGCTTTGTGCCTGATATGCTGTTATTTGTTCGGATCTATGGTTTGTTTACGACAGGATCTAGGAATCTTATGTGTTTAGGATTCTAAATGTATGACTACGATATTAGAACTAGCATATAAATGTTTCGGAGTGATAAGGATGATTTAAATGTCTATCCTAAATAAAGATCTAAATTCACCTTATTCGGTGTCTAGATCTAGATGGCAAGGACCCGTAGCGGAAACGTGAATGCAAATGGGAACAAAAACCAACCCCCAGTGATTGAGCAAATACCCATTGTGGAAGCCGTTGCTGAGCCAATAACGATGGCTGAAGTGCAAGCGATGATCCAGGCGATGTTGGATCGTCAAATGGAGGAAACCAGACGTTTGCTCCAGCAAAATCGAGAGGAAGCAACCATATAGACCGAACGGCCCAAGTTGTATGAAGGGCAGACTGAGGAGGGAAACTACAGTGGGACTATTGGTCAAGCCAACCCACCGATAGTTAGGCAAAACCACCAGGATGGAGGAAATGACGGACGTGGATGCAAATACAAGGATTTCATGGCATCTAAACCACCGAGTCTATCCGGAAGCCCGATGCCGGTGGAAGTCATGAACTGGATCTCTGAGATGGAGACGCTGTTTGAGAGTTGCGAGTGTAGCAATAGGAAGAAGACCGCTCTCGCGGTTCCTCTGTTGAAATATGGAGTACTGAGCTGGTGGAAGCTACTAGCTGATTCGATGCCCAAAGGTGAAGCATGCAAGATGTCGTGGGAGGATTTTCTGGTACAGTTGAAGATGCAATACTGCTCTGAGCAGGATCTTCTGGAGATCAAGAACGAATTCCAGAATTTGAAGAAGGGAAGAATGAGCGTTACTGAATATGCTGCAAGCTTTACTGAGAAAATGAAGCTTGTTCCTCACCTCGTCCCAACTAAACTCTCCAAGGTTAACAAATTTTCCCTCGGATTACCATCGGACTTTGGTCCAATGGTCAAGAAAAATACCACTCTGAAAGCCGCCATCTGGGCTGCTAAAAATGTGGAGACCCAGATACGAGAGAAGGGTGTGGAGAGAGCGGAGGTGGAAGAGAAAAGGAAATTTGACGGATCCTCGAGGTCTACCCTTTGGTCCTAACAACCGAACTCTACTACTAACATGTATAACATATCATGACAACATATAACATATCAGGTAGTAGCAGACCTAGATGATACCACAAAGAAGATCATCTATCATACAACTCCTACGGGTGGGCCAACATTGTGGCCGTAGACCCACCGCTACTAGAAGGTAACTCACCTCGTAGTAGCTGCTGATCTGTTCGGGAATCCTCTGACTGCTGCCGCTGCTACTCCAGAAATCCTCCGACTATAATTCCCACAAAACACTTATTCATACATTGCTAACTGTTCTTAGGGTAAAATGACCATTTTACCCCTGACCAATTCAAAGTCAAAGTCAACTTCCAGTTGACCTGACTCGCCGAGTTGGCTTGCCAACTCGCCGAGTCCCTATCCTTTCATTTGTCCTTATACCCATCTCTCCTCGTCGAGTTAGGCGATGACTCGACGAGTTTTCCTTCTAAATGTACATCGACTGAATCCTCATCCGACTCACTAAGTTGCAAGAACAACTCGTCGAGTTCATCTTCAACTATTACACAGGTCCTGTCCTTGACTCACCGAGTTATATGAACAACTCGTCGAGTTCATCTTCATCCTTAAGAAGACTGCCTTGGACTCGCCGAGTCTGCTCATGCACTCACCGAGTCCCATGAACTTCCAGAACAATGGCTTAGTCCAGAATGTTGGGTCACTCCCCGGGACCCCTAAAGCCTTTCCACACTCAACTGGGTCCTTATGACCCTCAACTGATATGGGACAGAAACCTAGGACTCGTCGAGTCCAAGTATGGACTCATCGAGTTGGTCACATCCACTCACTAAATCCTCGATTTCTGATGTACAACCCTTGATGAAAAGATAGATCTATGCTTCTACAATCGATCTAGCACGTAAAGTTACAACCGTTACGTGTTTACATGGGACTTTGAGCTCAAAAGGTCCTTAAATAAGCTCTTTCAAAGCATGGGGCTTTCTTTGAGTGCAAGAGCCACTCCTTTCTACTTTGTAACCCCTCTAAGGACCTAGATCCGAAACATCAACTCCAAACCATGCTTACAATCATGGTTGGTGACCAAAATGGCTTAGAAAAGCCCTAAAACTCCACAAAATGGGATCTAACAAATGAACTAACAAGGTATGGACTTTATGCCTTCTGAAGACTACAAATGATGGCCAAAATCGGATCCTTCTAGCCTCCTCTTGATCATTCAAGCTTTTCCTTCCTTCCTTGGTTCACAAAAACACCAAAATCACTTCAAATGCCTTAGATTGCTTCAATAATGGCTAGGATTTGCTATGGGGGTCTTATGGGAGCAAATGGGACGAAGGAGGCCGAGTTAAGGTGTTTAAATAGGGTGCAAACCCTCGGATTAGGGTTTTTGTCCAAACATGTCCTACTCGCCGAGTCTGGGACCCGACTCGTCGAGTCCACATCTTAAACCCCGCGTCTTATCCCGCTTCTACTCGGCGAGTTGGTCCTTCAACTCGCCAAGTCCAAGGCCAAAATGCAAAAATATTAATAAAAGAATACATACCAGAAATTAGGTGCTACAGGTATTATCCTATGGGTTTTAACACATGATAATGTGTGTAAATGAGATGAAACTAGTATGAAAATGTGTAGAAGCACTAGATTATGGAGAAAACACTTACCAAAACTCTAAGAACCAACTTGAAAAATAATTCTTGGAAGGTTTGAACTTTTTCTTGAGAGAAAGAATGAAGAAGATGAAGAAAAGGTTGAACATGAGGAAGGGGGGGGGGGGGGAGTTCGGCCACAAGTAATAGGGAGGGGGAGGGGGTAGGGTGAAGTGATGTTTGCATCGTTATATGGTGGGTAAAGGCATTGTTATATGTTGTGTAATATTTCTTGTTGGGGAAAGATGCATTATTCATATCATAAGTCAACTCTTTTTATTCTTTTCCGACTGAAAACATCATTAGGCCACCGAAATCACATGGATTTCGGTCAAAGTACCACCGAGATCATAGTGTTTTCGGTCCTAGACCGAGAACTCTAAAAGCGAGATCATAGTGTTTTTGGTCCTAAACCGAAAACTCTAAAAGCAAAGTATAAACCATAATTTATGTCCTACCTAATTGACTTTCATTGACTTGTTTGACTTTTGCTGACCTAGAACTACCAGTTGTCACATTATCTCCCCGTTAGAGGGAATTTCGTCCCGAAATTTACACCTTGGGCGGGTTCTGAAGAACGAGTGGAAAAGTTGTGGGTATTTCTTTTTCATTTGGTCCTCATGTTCCCAAGTAAATTCAGGCCCTCACTTGGTGTTCCAACGGACCTTCACTATGGGTATGCGACTGTGTTTCGTCCTTTTGACTTCCCTGTCCATGATTTCCACATGCTATTCGACGAAGTGGAGACTCTCATTTACTTCAATCTCATCAAGTGGAATGACGAGAGTTTCATCGGACAAACACTTCTTTAAGTTGGACACATGGAAGGTGGGGTATACATTGCTGAGTTCCTGTGGTAGTCGAAGTTTATAAGCTACCAGGCCGATTCTAGAAATGATCTCGAATGGCCGGATATACCTTGGATTTAATTTCCCACGTTTTCCAAAATGTAGCATTCCCTTCCAGGGTAAGACCTTCAACAGCACGTGGTCACCAACTTGGAATTCGAAGGGTTTTCGTTGCTTATCTGCATAGCTCTTTTTCCGATCCCAGGATGCCTTTAATCGCTCACGGATATGAACAATCTTCTCCTTGGTTTCCCGTATGATCTCAAGGCCGGTGAGTATGCTATTAGGCACTTGTCCCCTTGCTAGCTGCGTGTCACCCACTTCAGCCCAACACATACTTCGAATGGAGAAACCTTAATGCTAGTGTGATAACTGCTATTGTATGAGAATTTGATGAGTCATAAATGGGTATCCCAGGCCTTACCAAAATCTATGACACAAGCTCTCAACATGTCTTCCGGCGTCTGTATGGTTCTCTAGCTTTGTCCATCGGTTTGAGGGTGATAAGCTGTACTCATGTTGAGTTTGGTTCCCAAGGACTTTTGTAGTGATTGCCAAAACAATGAGGTAAATCTACTATCTCTGTCGGAGATAATGGATATTGGCACGCCATAAAATCGTACAATCTCTTTGATGTACGTCCTTGTTAGTTTATCCATCTTCTCTGTCTCCTTTATTGGCAGAAAGTGTACGGATTTGGTTAATATATGGACGATCACCCAGAAGGTGTCCAGTCCACCCATCGTTTTGGGCAACTTGGTTATGAAGTCCATGGTTATCCGCTCCAACTTTCTCTTGGGTATATACGGTTTCTGAAGCAAACCCGAGGGCTTTTGGTATTCTACCTTGACCTTGGCGCAAGTCAGACACTTGCCCACATAGGTAGCGATTTCTGCCTTCATGTTTGGTCACCAATAAAGTTTCTTGAGGTCCAGATACATCTCCTCTGAACTGGGATGAACGGAGTATTTGGTTTTATGAGCCTCATTCATGAAAACGTCTCTATACCCTCCAAATTTCGGAGTCCAGATTCGGTTCATGAGATAATAAGCCCCGTCCTCCTTGGCTTCAAGGTTTTTGTCCATTCCCCGCAAGGCCTCACCTGCGGCGTTCTTGGGTTTCAAGGCTTCAAATTCGGTAGCAGCCAGCAAGGCTAAAAAACTGGCGTATCTCCGTCGGTGTTCTTGGTGCTGCCCAGTTTTCAATCGCCTTGACTTTGGAAGGGCCCACGTATATCCCTTCCTCGCTGACTACGTGTCCCAAGAAGTCTACCCTTTGAATCCAGAATTTGCATTTCGAGAATTTAGCATACAGTTTCTCCGACCTTCACGTCTCCAAGACTTGCCGTAGGTGCTGACTGTGTTCTTCCTTGCTTCGTGAATAGATTAGTATGTCGTTGATGAATACTATCACAAATTTATCCAAGTAAGGTCGACATACACGGTTCATTAGGTCCATGAACACTGCTGGCACATTAGTCAACTCGAACACAAACTCATAGTGACCGTAGCAAGTTCTAAATGCTGTCTTAGGAATATCTTCTTCCTGGACTCGCAGTTGATGGTACCCCGACCTTAGATCGATCTTTGAGAGGTAGCTCAATCCTTTTAGTTGATCAAAGAGGTTGTCGATCCGAGGTAGGGGATAACGGTTTTTGATAGTGAGTTTGTTCAGTTCTCGATAGTCTATGCACATGCATAATGATCCGTTCTTCTTTTTCACGAACAAGACCGATGCTCCCCAAGGTGAGAAGCTCGGTCTGATGAATCCTTTGCTCAACAGTTCGTTCAGCTGTCTGAATAATTACTTCATTTCTGTCGGTGCTAAATGGTATAGGGATTTGGCTATGGGGGTGGCTCTAGGAATCAAGTCGATTCTGAACTTGACTTGGCGTATGGGTGGTATTCCCAGAAGGTCTTTTGGGAATACATTGTGAAAGTTACAGACTTCGGGAATATCCTTGATGTCTTTCACTTCTTGTTTCTTATCCACCACCTGGGCTAAGAAGGCGTGGTATTCCTTGTGTAGATACTTTTGAGCCTTGATGCAAGAGATGATTTGTAGATTTGCGTTGGGTTTGTCACCATAAATAACGAGGGTTTCGCTACTTGGTAGGTTAAGGTGAACGACCTTTTCGTAACACAGGATATCGACATGGTGAGGACTTAACCAATCCGTGCTAATGATAACGTCAAAAATTCTTATTGTGACCGACATTATCTTGATTTGGAAGGAATGGTTGTTTGGAGTTAGAGTGCATCCTATGTATATATCTTTAGTGCTTTCTACTTCCATTTTCCATTTCTATAGTGAATGTTTCATTTAGCGATTGGGGTTTCTGTTTGATTAAGTGTTTAAACTTGTGGCTCACAAAACTTTTCTCTGCGGCACTATCGAGAAGTATGCATGCATATGAATTATTGAGGATAAACGTACCAGTAACCATGGTAGGATCCTTCATGGCCTCCTCATGCCCTATTTCTAATACCCTTCCCAAACCTCCTTCATTTCTGTTCTTTTCCTTCGGGCATTCCTTCTTGAAATGCTCCGTCTTACCACATCCGTATCAAGCCTAACTCACCCCAGCATTAGAAACTTGGATGGCTTGTTGTGCTGGCGCCTTACAGAAACGGGTGGTATGCCCCTTCCTGTTGTTAGTGTTGTAGTGCAGTTGTCGACAAGCTCCATGGTGATGGTAGTTGCACTTGATGCATTTCAGAAGAGTCCCAACATATTACTTGGCTGGCGCAGGGGCAGTGATGGCATGGACGGCCACAGCTTTTTGTTTCTTGACAGGATCTTGAGCGGGTTGGCCCTTTTTCTTATTCCCAAACTTTCTCTTGTTTTCTCCCCATTTTGGTTGTTCGGGCATGGAGGTTATAATGCGCTGATGGACTCCCTGGTCGATAAGAGTTTACGCCAAACGCTTGGCACTATCGAAGGTGCTTGGGTTGGCGGATATGACCATTCCCTGAATTTGAGGGGATAGCCCCCAGATGTAACATTCCACTTTCTTGGCCTATCGGGGTGACCATCCTAGGGCACAAGGTTTCCAGTTCATTAAATCAAGCGGTGTAAGTGGCGATATCAAATCCCTTCATGGTATGATCCCATAGTTCTTGTTCCAACTTCTACATTTTGCTCCTTGGGCAGTACTCCTCCATCATCATAACTTTCAGGTCCTCCCAACTCATGGCGTTGGCCACATCTAGAGTACAAGTTTTAATGTGGCCGTTCTACCATGACAAGGTCGAGTCCACAAATGTACACGTTGCATATTTGACTTTGAATTCGCCCGCGCATGCACATATTTCGAATATAGACTCGCTTTTCTCAAACCTTCTTGTCAAAGTAACGACTTCATCGTCTCCATGCTAGGTCCTGGGCTTGCAGTTCATGAATTATTTGAAGGAGAACATTTGTTGGTGCCCTTGGCTTTCGTCCAGATTGGAACTGTTAGTCCCATTTCCGCTTCCGTTGCCGTCTCCATTCTTGTTCCTATTTGTGCCGTTACTACTAATTTGGGCCATGGCGACAGCCACAACGGATGTTACAGCAACCTGGAACACAAAAGAGTCCATCTGTGGAGGTGGCGGTGGTGGAGTTTCTGAGGTGTTGACGACGCGCCTGGTGACTCTTCGTGGTGGCATCTTTCTGCCATAAAGTTTAAAGGTGGAATGTATAGGGTTCTGAGCATTCTTACACTCCTATGGTGTGCATGCAACTCTAGAAACCTTGGATCTATGTTTTCTCTATTATACAAGCAAACTTTCATTTTTCCAAGGTTTAATCCTAACTAGAATATCATGGGGTATATGTAATACAAAATTGTAGTAGAATGACATACCTTTCTTGTAGCTTTGATTCCTTAAGACTTTATGAGCCTAGCACCCCAAATGTGATGCCTCAAATGCTTCACACAACACCACCAGCAATTGGAATAACTTGAGAGAAGAACACTTGCTTCACAAATCGGATAGCCCTCACTTCTTATCACTTAAAGGTGCCATTTCATGAGCTATGTGGCTTCTTATATAGTGTGCACATTAGGGTTACACCATGTAACTCATGACTTTCCACATTCCTCAGGATCCGTGGGTTTTAACCTCCATGGAGTATCCATGGGTCACCACATGGGTTTTGCCCAACATGAAGAACTATGGATCATAAGCCCACTTTATAAGAATGAATGATTTACCAAATCAACCCCCATTTGTTTAATTAGTCTCTTTTGATCATAAAATTAATTCCAAACTAATTCTTGATCAATACTAATTAAATAATATGATTTCATATTAATATATTAGAAATTATAATATATTAATAAATCATAAATATCCCCTTCTCACAAAAGTCTATCCAAATTGTTCCGATGCCATGCAAGCCAAATGGACCATGCTACATCGGGTCAAGTACATACCAAATATAGTGATGGACTTAGACACCTTATCCAACAGTCTCCAACTTGGATAAGTCTAATAGCTATAGTTGTAAGTACGACTTCAGGATCTGACCAACAATTATAGCTCTTAAAAGTCTCGTGGAACTAAGTTGTGCCATTTGAGATAAGTGATCATATAATCCTCTGTTCTCAAGATATCAGCTGGAAAAATACATGGATTCCCTTGAGAATGTTCTTCACCACAGTCCAGTGAGTCTTGCAAGGATTCCCTTTATATCTGCTGACGATGCTCGAAAAAAGGCCACATCAGGGCGAGTACAAGTCATAGCATACATGATCGAGCCTACAACGGAAGAATATGTTATTCGACTCATATCAGCTATCTCATCCTCTGTACTCAGGCTCTGAGTCTTACTCAGTTTAGCATTACTCTGGATCAGTAAGTCACCTTTCTTAGAATCCTGCATGCTGAACCTATTCAGCACCTTATCCAAGTAGGTACTTTGACTAAGTCCAATTAGTCTCTTACTCCTGTCTCTCAATATCCTAATCCCTAGGATATAGACAGCTTCTCCAAGGTCCTTCATAGCAAAACACTTCCCAAGCCATGAATTAACCTCCTGCAAGGTTGGGATGCCATTTCCTATGAGTAGTATGTCATCTACAAACAATACCAAAAAGCTAACTATGCTCCCACTAGCCTTAACGTATACACAGGACTCGTCCTCACTCCTCGAAAATCCAAACTCTTTGACTTTCTCATCGAAACAATGATTCCATTTGCGAGATGCTTGTTTTAATCTATGGATGGATTTCTCAAGCTTACACACTCTATTAGGGTACTTTGCATCAAAAAAACCCTCTGGCTGACTCATGTAAACATCATCCGCCAACTTTCCATTAAGGAAAACGGTTTTGACATCCATTTGCCATATTTCATAATCACGAAATGCAACTATGGCTAGCATAACCCTAATAGACTTAATCTTCGCTACTGGTGAGAAGGTTTCATCATAATCAACTCCCGGAGTTTGAGTAAAACCCTTCACAACCAGTCGCGCCTTATAAGTGTGAACATTCCCATCCATGTCGGTCTTCTTCTTGAAGATCCATTTGCAGCCGACTGTCTTACGACCCGGTACATTGTCAACCAAGTTCCAAACTTGATTGTCATACATCAACTGAATCTCACTGTCGATAGTCTCTCTCCATTTAGCAGACTCGAGGCCTGTCATGGCTTCCTTGAAGCCGTTAGGTTCATCCAAATTTATCAGTGTACTATCACTGATACATGCATCACCTTCTGTAGTAATATGGAAACCATAATAAAAATCGGGTGTGGTCCTAACTCTTGTGGAATGCCTTAGAGGTATGGACTCATCAATCGGCTCAACTAGAGTTTCCTCCTCAGGTTGATTGCTAGTGTTTGAGGTTCCTTCAACGCTTGACTCTCAAAGTTCTTCAAGGTCAATTTGCATCCCACTACTTCCTTGGCTTATGAATTCTCTCTCACGAAAGACTTCTCTCCTCGCCATGAAGAAAACATTGTCACTCGGTCTATAGAAGAGATAACCAAAAGATTTATGTGGATAGCTAATGAAAATACACCGCTCACTTCGAGGTTTGAGCTTGTGATGATATTCAATTAAAGTCACGCGAGCCCTCAGACGTTTCCGCCGTTTGGTTCGGGGGTGTGACAGGTTGGTATCAGAGCATTGTTTATAGTGAACTAGCATATCTAACCATGCATTGATATGCAACTATAAAACAAAAAGGGACTAACCCAAATCTGAACAAAACAAAACAAATAATAACACAACTATAAAACATCTTTGCCTGTGTGAATCAGGAAACAAAATATAATACCAAACCAAACAAGATAATGCTATCATCTCGGGTAAGCCGGGACTGTTCATGGTTGCATCAAGGAGAGGATGTAGCCTGATCAACTATATTTCCTCCAAGGTACAACTATCGTGTGTCTCGAGGAAACCGCGATGGTAGGAAAACCTAAAAGCATACCCCTCTATCAGCAAAAAGAGAAAAACAACTCAACCTATACGTCTTAGGAATAATATTAGCATGTTTATACACCCTCGCAGACAACATGGTTGGTTTCCATCACCCTGGAGATCCTTATTTCCCTAATCAGGGGAATAACGGATGGCTGGATGAATCTGAGGAGGAATTTGAAGAGGACCCCGAGGAGGAGCCTGAAGAGGAACCCGAGGAAGACCCCAAGGAGGAATCCGAAGGGTAACCTGATGCGGAATCAAAAGGCGAACCTACCGATCCAGTGGTGGACCAAGAGGAGGAGGAAGCCGAAGGAGGTCTCGAGGAGGAACCCAACGAATACGAAGATGGTGATTTGGACGCAAAGTCCGAAGTCATCAACCCCCCTTATCCGGTTAGGGTGCCCACTTATGGGGTAGGCCCCACCGGTCCTACACCCCTAGGGTATCGACCTTTGGAGGTGGAGCAGGCAGCAAGGACAGTGACCCCCGTTCGGCATGTCACACGAGTTCTATGACCTGAGGGATGGAGGACCGGCCGATCGTGCTCTTCCGATCATGGTGAGACGATTGCGGAACACTGGTGACTTAGCCCAGAGCACCGTCGATTAGATGCACCAGATGTGGACTAGGGTCGAGCGTGTAGATCAGGAAACGTGAGAGGTTATCCGAGAGTTCTACATGAGACAGGCGAGGTGGGAGGCTCGACTCCGAGATGCGGAACGATAGGTGGCTCGCCTTTAGGGAGCGTCCACTTCCTCAACACCACTCCCTGGCACATCCTACCATGACTAGGACTAGTCATACCCGTCTTTAGTACTATGTCACTAGGATCTATGCTATGTACCCCGACTCTATGTTTAAGTGATTACACTACTCATAGAGCCGTTATGCTGCCAAATTTGCACCACTTACGTATGCTTTTTTGAGCAAAATTTTCATGTATCAAAAATGTGGATAATATTAATGAAAGGTTTTACGTGTTCTACTGTGATGTTGTAATCTGCTATGTGTTATATATCTATGATTTTTTGCTAAATTGTGAAATTGCTTAAGTTCGTGCTACACACCTAGTTTATAGGATCATAATCTCACAAAACCATAGGCACTCAACATCTTTCCGTTCCATGACAGAAAGATGCCTTGATGACCAACTCGCGGTAACCCTAGACCAACCCCTCCAGAAGTTGACTCAACTACATTCCAAGCAGCTGTGTCTGCTGCGGTTACCGCAGTAATGGCACAGATTCACCAAGGGAACAATCGAGGAGTCAACAGACAAGGGGCAGGAAGTTCGAACAACGAGATCAATCAAGGACCAACCAAAACATGCTCCTACAAATATTTCACCAATGCCAAGCCGCAAACCTTTAATGGCACAGGTGGTGTAATAGCCCTTAAAAGGTGGATTGAGAAGGTGGAATCGGTGTTCGAAATATGTGAGTGCCCAGAGGAATTGAAAGTGAAGTTTGTCGCGTGCACTTTTGTCGACCAGGCTCTCACCTGATGGAATGGACATATAGAGCCCATGACTCTCCCTGTAGCCAACTCTATGCCATGGACAGAGCTGATGGAAATGTTGATGGTTGAGTACTTCCCTCATGGCGAAATTCAGAAGATGGAGCAAGAGCTGTGGGATCTCACCGTCCGAAACTCTGATATAGATGCATACATATCAAAGTTTAGCAAACTGTCATTATTGTGCCCTGGCATGATTACGTCTGAAGGAAAGAAAATCAAACGATTCATTTGGGGATTGACCTCCCCGATCCAAGGAAATGTGATCGTTGCAAAACCTGAAACGTTCGACAGTGCCAAGAGATTGGCTAAGAAACTATACGACCACAACAACAAAAAGGGTGAGAAGCCAGCGGAAATCAAGGGCAAGAAAGAGAATGAAAACAAGAAAGGAAAGAACAACAAGAGAAAAGTGCGACAAGGCTCGGAATCGGCAAAGAAACAATAAACGGTGACGGTCAATGCTGCAACCACTCAAGTACCCTTCACACCATATGCTCCAGCCTCAGCTAATCCAAGTGCTCCTAGGCAGTATTTTGGGAATCTTCCAAAATGCAACAGGTGCAACTACCACCATAACGGCGAATACAGGGAAATGCATAGCACCAGCTGCAATTGGAAGGGTCACACTGCAAAGTATTGCATGACCTATCCTCCCCAAAGTCAACCATAAGGAAACAACAGCAACAACAACAACCATAACAATAAAAACAACAACAACACCAACAACAACAACAATAACACGGGATCAAGCCCCACTTGCTACATATGTGGAAGGACAGGGCATATCCGTCGGAATTGCCCCAACACCAACAAACCTGGGAACGCAGGAACATGAAGGGTGCTAGCTATGGGTCAGGGAGAAGCGGTTCAGGATCCCACTGTTGTTTCTGGTACGTTTCTCCTAAACCACACTTATGCATGCATCCTATTTGATACCGAGGCAGAACGGAGTTTTGTAAGAAATAAATTCAAACACTTGTTAAATCAACAACCCCAAAAGCTTAATGAAACCTTCATGGTGGAAATGGCTAATGGGAAGACAGAATCCACTGGGGAAATCTATATCGGATGTACCCTAGCCGTAGATTACCACGTCTTTCAAATAAACTTAATGCATGTTTCCATTAGGAGTTTTGATGTGATTATCGGTATGGATTGTTTAAGCCCCCATCATGCTAAAGTTATGTGTCACGAGAAGGCTGTTCGCCTTCATCTCCCAAATCGCGAAACCCTAGTTGTTTATGGGGACAAACCCAGCACGAACCTTCGTCTTATCTCGTGCATTAAAGTGCAGAAGCACCTACGAAAGAAGGACTTGACACTCCTGGATCACATAGTAGACAAATCCAAGAAACATGTCAACATTCAAGACATTCCAGTAGCTTGTGAATTCCCAGATGTCTTTCCTCATGATCTTCTGGGGATACCCCCAAAAAGATAAGTCGAGTTTCGAATTGACCTTGTACCAGGAGCTACCCCAATCGCCAAATCGCCCTATAGATTGGCTCCTGCGGAGATGCAAGAGTTGTCCAGCCAACTCAGTGAGCTTTTGGATAAAGGATTCATCCGACCCAGTTTCTCACCTTGGGGAGCCCCAGTTCTCTTTATCAAGAGGAAAGATGGTACATTCAGGATGTGCATTGACTACAGATAACTTAACAAGCTCACTGTAAAAAACCGATATCCACTTCCACGAATCGACGACCTATTCAACCAGCTCCAAGGATTTAGTCACTTCTCAAAGATAGATCTGTGATCTGGATACCACCAACTCAAGGTTTGGGAGGAGGATATTCCAAAAACCGCCTTCCGAACTCATTACGGACATTATGAATTTGTTGTAATGCCCTTCGGTCTAACGAATGTTCCTACCGCATTCATGGACCTAATGAATCGAATCTGCCGGACTTTTCTTGATAATTTTGTAATCGTTTTCATCGCTGATATCCTAGTATATTCCCGAAGCGAAGAAGAACACGACCAACATCTTCGACAAATCCTGGAAACCCTGCCAACCGAAAAGTTGTACGCAAAACTCTCCAAGTGCGAGTTTTGGCTCCGAAGCGTGAACTTTTTGGGACATGTTGTTAGTCAGGAAGGAATTCATGTGGATACTTCTAAAATCCAAGTTATCAAAGGATGGGCAATCCCAACAACACCCACAGAAATTCGCCAGTTTCTGGGTCTCGCAGGCTATTATAGGAGATTCATCCAGAACTTCTCTAAGACGACCAAACTGCTTACCATGCTTACACAAAAGGGCATACCCTTCGTATGGACGGATAAGCAAGAAGTCGCATTTCGATCTCTGAAGCAAGCACTCTGCAGTGCATTGGTGCTATCGCTACCCGAAGGAACGGATGACTTTATAGTCTACTGCGATGCGTCAAATCAGGGTTTAGGCTGTGTACTCATGCAGCGTGGAAAGGTGATAGCTTACATGTCCCAATAACTAAAGACACACAAAGTGAATTACACGACTCATGATCTGGAGCTAGGAGCAGTGGTCTTCGCCCTGAAGATTTGGAGACACTACCTGTACGGTACCAAGTGCACTATCTTCACTGACCACAAAAGTCTTCAGCACATCTTGAATCAAAAGGAGCTAAACATGAGGCAACGAAGAAGGGTCGAACTAATAAACGACTACGAGTGCAAAATCAAGTACCATCCAGACAAGGCTAATGTGGTAGCCGATGCCTTGAGTCGAAAAGAATACTTAAATCGCCGTGTGAAAACTCTCTCGATAACAATCAAATCCCACCTGACCTCGCAAATCAGAACGGCCCAGTCAGATGCCATGAAGGCAGAAAACAAAATAAGTGAAGTGCTGCGTGGAATGGAGAAGAACTTGGAGGTGAAGGAAGATGGAGCATATTACTTCATGAACCGCATATGGGTCTCTAAACTTGGGGGATTCAGAGAGGTAGTCATGAATGAAGCTCACAAGATGCGATACTCCATCCATCCAGGTTCAGACAAAATGTACTTGGATGTTAAGCAACATTTTTGGTGGCCAAATATGAAGAGAGAGATTGCCACTTACGTGAGCAAGTGCCTCACTTGTGCTAAAGTAAAGGTGGAATATCAGAAGCCCTCTGGATTACTACAGCAGCCAGTAATCCCGAGTGGAAATGGGAAAGGATTACCATGGATTTTGTGACCAAACTACCCAAGTCGACGGACGGTTTGGACACGATCTAGGTAATAGTTGATAGACTAACGAAATCCGCCCATTTCCTACCAATAAAAGAATCATACAAGATGGAGCGCCTGACAAGAATCTACATCAAATAAATCGTGAGACTCCATGGAGTATCGGTATCTATCATCTCAGATAGAGATAGTAGATTTACTTCACGCTTTTGGCAATCGCTTCAGAAAGATATGGGAACACAACTCGATATGAGCACTGCCTACCACCCACAAACGGATGGTCAAAGCGAGCGAACCATTCAAACACTAGAAGATATGCTCTAAGCGTGTGTAATAGACTTTGGAAGATCACGTGACCCACTTTCGAAGCGTTATACATGCATAAATGTAGATCATCGTTGTGTTAGGCTGAGCTAGGAGACACCCAACTAGTGGGAGGACAGACTCCAAACAACGCCTTAACAGGACCGGAAATCATATGCGAGACGACCGAGAAGATAATTCAGATCAGAGCACGATTGCAATTGTCACGAGATAGACAAAAGAGCTATGCCGATAAACGACAAAAGCCCTTGGAATTCGAAGTCGGAGATAGGGTGTTACTAAAAGTCTCTCCTTGGAAAGGAGTGATTCGTTTTGGGAAGCGGGGCAAACTGAACCCTCGATACATTGGACCTTTCGAGATTCTTGCCCGAATCGGTCCAGTGGCTTATACATTGCAATTACCCGCCGAGCTCAACTGTGTACACCCTGTGTTCCAGGTCTCCAACTTGAAGAAGTACTTATCCGGCGAGACTCTCGTCATTCCATTAGAGGAAATTGAAATCAATGAGAAACTTCTATTCATCGAGGAGCCGGTGGAGATCATTGACCGAGAGGTAAAGCATACTAAGCAGAGCCGCATTCCAATTGTGAAAGTTCGATGGAACGCAAGACGCGGACCAGAATTCACATGGGAACGCGAAGATCAAATGAAGCAGAAGTACCCTAATCTATTCTCGCATTCTCAAATCTAGCTTTCAAAAGAATTTCGGGACGAAATTCTCTCTAACGGGGGGATGATGTCACAACTAGAAATTTTGGTGCCTTGTAACTACAACACTTATAACAATTATGAATCAATAACATGAAAACATGCATGATGCTTATTCAATAACGACAAAACTTCATGAAATACTTCATTCTAGCACTACAAATGGTTAACAAAGAATTGGAAACCTTTGAAATCCCAATTTGAGTCCATTTTGGACTAGGATTTCCTTATTGGGCCTAATGGACTAATAAACTTCCAAATTATCCATCTTGAACCTAGAACTCTCAAATGGGCCCTAGTTGGACCCATATACATGAAACTTAATATTTTTGGGCCTTATGAGCCCAAAATATACTAGGTTAACTTTAATGGGCCTTAATGGGTCACAACCAAATTAATTTAGGCCTATTAGGTCATAAAAATTACACCTTGATTTAATTGGGCCAAGCATCATCTAAATTATCTATAATTTGGGCTTAAGGGCAAAAAGCCCAAATTTTCTTCTCTTTTCTCCTCTCCCTCGGCCCAAACTACAAACCCAAGAAGAAGGGTTGACTTTTGCTTGCCACATCATTTTTATTTGTGGGATAACTAGGTATTATACTTCAAACATCCATGCAACTCTCATATTTCCATGCAACCTCACTTCTCTCTCTTCTTCTCTCTCTTTTTCCTTTCGGCCGAGAATCTCCCAAACACACACTCCACAATAAAAATTCTCTCTAAATCACTCAAGACACATCCCTTCTTCTTCATCCAAAAATCTCGAAATTTGCTTGTGTTTCCAAAGGTTTTCATCAAGTAATTCATCATCTAAGGTAAGTTGATGACTAAGCCATGATCTAGCTACTTCATTTCATCAAAATCTCTTCTAAATCTAATCAAACTTGTGATCTTGCACCTTAGAAGCATCTAAGTTTGAGATCCTCCAAGACGACTTCCTAGGATCGAAATTTCCTTCTTTTCTCTCTTCAAAACCGAAAACACAACTCAAGGTGAGCTTCATAACCCTCTTTTTTTTTCGGTTTTCATATGTTTTATGGGGGAGAATACAAGAAAATGTGTAGATCTATGTGTATGTGTATGCTATGTGTGATTTTATGCATGTATGTGTATGATTTTATGTGTTTTTGTGATAAATATGTAACCAAAAGGGGTGTTAACTCGAGATCTATGACATGAGAAAGGAACCAAATATAATATAAGTTATTTTACACTAAAAAAGTCAAGAAAAATAGCTTATAAGGTTATGAGGAACATATTCTAACATAAAACCCATTTTAGGGCTTTTATTGTCAAAAATACAAAACTTGGGTAAAAACTGTCAAGTCACGGTTTCTTGAGGGTCAAAAGAGTCAAAACAGTTTCTATAATCATTTTTTTTAATATTGGAATTTTCAAAGGACTTGAAATGCAAAAATTTAGCTTATTGGGCTAAATTTGGGCTTTTCGGCCCAATAAGCCCATAATTTCGAAATTTGAAGTTTTAAGGGGCTGAATTGTAACATTCTGCAAAACAGGGGATAAGAAGTGAAATAAAGCTATTTCAAAGGTCAAAAATGCTTTTCAATTCCAAAAGGGATAAAAAATGTAAACTTTTTATATATTGGGCCAAAACTGTAAAAATTGCGAAATATGGGGTTCTAACTGAGAAACTCCATTCTGGAAGGGCCAAAGGTGTTTACAAAATGAATTTTGGGGTAAAACTGTCCTTTCAACAAGTTTATGATACAAAAGTGTCAAGAAAATGTTTTAAGGACTAAAAACGAAATTCTTTTATATAAAGGACTAAAAGTGTTATTTTTATAAAAGAAAGGTAGTGAAATGGTCAAAATCATACTTTTAAACAAATTAATTCATTAAGACAAAATACAAGATACCCAACTAGCGACAAAATGGAAAACGAATACACCTTCAATACAAATATCGTTATAAACGAATTGATTCGGTCTCGAATCAATACAAAACAACAATCGCTAAATCAAAACTCTCCGATAGATATGTGATGACTAAAATGAATAAACCTACAAACTTTGGGCTTATGAGTTTCAAATCATGCTTGTTGGGCCTTGCAAGCCCACCAACATGATCTCTGGGCCCAAAGGGATAACGCTTATATGTTATTGGGCCTACAATGACCTAATATTTTATAAAAGGACTTTCAATAGCTTTTATGTGCTAGCTGGAAAAAGTGTCCTGTTAGAAAAGCTAGTAAGGTCACAGTAATCAAATGCGAGTTGGACCATCGTGTCTTTCGCATCCGCGATAGCCTAAGGTACTTACGACAGTAGTGGGACATAATGCTCCCCTTCTCTTCGTTCGTTAAGGCTTACGAGAAATCAAAGTAGACAAAATTAGGACGATATACAATGTGGATTAATCAATATTCATTCGTTAAGACAATACAAAAGTCAGTAATCACGAATACATTTCAACATTGGAAAACATCGGGTTTTCCGGGGAGTTCAATACTACTCGTTCGAAATTTTATAACTATAATACAAAATACCCTTCATATATATATATATATATATATATATATATATATATATATATATATATATATATATATATATATATATATATATATATATATATATATATGTTTTTGAAACCATTCATGCATCAACTTATGGATCTTCACACCTTGATAAACAAAAGTCTTTTCAGAAAATATTGGATTTTTTGGGTTTTTCAGACTACACAAATCATTTTGTCACAACATTGCTTATGAACTCACCAACATTTCATATGTTGACGTTTTCCCAAAATAACTCGTATTTGCAGGTAACAGGTAAGCGTAAGAGTAATATGAAGTAATGTTAGATGTTATGTTGTTAAAAGCACTCAAACTATTTATATTATGAATGTGTAATGTTAAAACAATGTACTTGATGTGAACAATTCCAGTTGTAATATATTGATGCATGGTGATGTTTATGTTATGATTCATGTATATTCATTGTGATGATATTCAATTAAAGTCACGCGAGCCGTCGGACGTTTCCGCCGTCTGGTTTGGGGGTGTGACATAAATTCTTCTTTTTCAAGCGGGTCAAAGGCACAATGATCTTGGTGTAATCCTGGATAAATCTCCGATAATATCCTGCGAGACCTAAAAAATCCGAATATCAGATGGGGTCCTCGGAACCCCCATATAATCAAGGCCTCAATCTTGGCCGGATCGACCAATATTCCCTCCGGTTGATGATGTGCCCAAATAACGGAACCTTGCACAACCAAAACATGTATTTGAAGAACTTGACATACAACCTCTCCCTCCTCAGAGTCTCCAGTACCTATCACAAATGATCGTCGTCCTACTACTTGCTCTTGGAGTAGACCATAATATCATCAATAAAGATGCTCACTGACCGATCAAGCATTAGTCTGCATACCCAGTTCATGAGATTGATGAATGCTGGTGGTGCGCTGGTGACCCCAAAGGGCATCACCACGAACTTGTAATGATCGTAATGAGTGTTGAAGACCGTCTTCTGCACGTCCTCGTCTCTGAACCTCATCTGATGGTAACATGACCACAAGTCAATCTTGGAGAACCAAGATATGCCCTGAATTTGGTCAAACAGATCATCAATCCTCGGGAGTAGGTAACGGTTCTTCACCATTAGGTTATTCAACTCTTGGTAATCTGCACACATCCTTTGAGAACTGTCCTTCTGTTTCATGCATCTCCGACAGTGTTAATCGATATGGTGCTTTGGCTATTGGAGCCGCACCATGTACTAAATCAATCTGGAACTCAACCTGCCTCTCGGGAGGCACTCCAGGAAAATCCTCAAGAAATACATCAGGAAAATCCTAAACAATGGGCATGTCACTCATAAACGCAAAATACATCAGGAAAATCCTAAACAATGGGCATGTCACTCACAAACGCCATGCCTCCAACTTGAGTATCCACCATATAGGACAAAAATCCAAAACAACCTTGCTGTAAAAATCTTCTAGCCCTTGTGGCTGAACAGAGAGTCGGTCCGAGATGAGCGCCCTCACCGTTAATAATCAGTTCTCCCCAACTTGAGGTTCGAACCCTCATTAGGTGTTTCTTAAAATCAATCATGTCCCCATTAGGACCCAACAATTCCATATCCATAATAACCTTCGACCCTAGCAATGGAATCAAAACCAAAGCAATCGAATATCTCTCACTGAGTAGATTCAGAATACACCCTCGATGAAGTATCGAAGCACTTACTGATTGGTCATCAACAATCTCTGCCTCCAATGGATAATCCAAATCCTCAGGATCATCACTAAACTTCTTACTAAGTGCAAGAGATACAAAAGATCGGGTGGCACTTGAATCGAACAGAACATGAGCAGTCATACCATTAACTAAGAAAGTCCCTATACATGATTAGATAAAACATAAGCATAAACCAAAGGAATAGTAATAAATAAGATAAGGAGACATACTCGTAACCCCATAAGGCTCTGGTCTCGCCTCCTCAGTCGTCAACTAAAATGACATGCTCTTCACTACAGGTGCCTCTACCTTGGCCTGGCGACCATCATTAATCCTCAAGGTGGCTAGTGCGGGTGCCGTCACCACCCCTCCTAACAACCTTAGACAATCGGCATTTTTATTGCATGTATGGTTGCAGTGAAAACATATCAATGCATTATGGGGGAAACCCTTACTCATATGACCAGTCAGTGCACATCTGTAACAACCCGAACCAACTGATCGACAAGCCCCACTGTGTGGCTTGTTGCACTTGCCGCAGCAGCTCCAACCCTACCAGCCCCCAATATATGAATTAGAGGTAGTAGGTTTCTTAGCCTGGCCCACTACTCTCTGTACCTGCTCCGAACTACACTTCGTCTGAAGCTCTAGCTCAATCTCCCGCTCACGGGCCCTCTCAATCAAATCATTAAGGGTCTTGCACCTCGAAAAGCTGATAAACTCGCTGATGTCATCCAGCAACACGTCATTATATCTCGTTTCTTCATCTCTTCATCCACAACATACTGTGGAACCAACATAGCCCTCTCACAGAACTTGGCGGTGATCTACGCCACACTTTTAAAAGTATGATGAAGGTCCTAAACTCCCTCACCTGCTGCTGCATCTCAATCGCTAGTGTAAACTCCTCTTGGAATTTCGTAACAAACTTCCCGAAATTTCCATTCTAAACAAACCACATCAAGCCAATAGAAGTTAGAACTGTTACAGTGAAATTCCAGACTTTGGGTATAAGTTTGAGTATTTCAGGATTAGCACTTAAGGAGATATCAGGAGAGTGGATGCACTAGGGTTTTGTGCAACACTGTTATTCCAATACTCTAGGATATGAGAGTTCATTCCGGGAATAAAAATATTTTCTGCCAAAAATCCTAGGACTATATATAGAAATCTGAAAAATATTCATTCATTAGTTACATTTCCAACTAGAGAAAAGCCGAATTCTCTCTTACGGATCTTCGGGTTTTTATGCCAAATCGTGAGTACTTCTATCTAGTTGTATTATATAGCTTAGATAGTGTTTAATAACATCAAAATCGGATCAAAACCCCAAGATTTGGGAGTTTACCGCCCAAGAACACTTGAAGAGTAAACTCCTTTTTAAGGGCCAAAAGTGTGCCCAATGTCCCTCAAAGCCTTGGAACTCAAACTAGAAGCCTCAATTACATG
This sequence comes from Lactuca sativa, assembly GCF_002870075.4. Taxonomy (NCBI): domain Eukaryota; kingdom Viridiplantae; phylum Streptophyta; class Magnoliopsida; order Asterales; family Asteraceae; genus Lactuca; species Lactuca sativa. The sequence goes on along the minus strand of NC_056627.2, from coordinate 87,144,946 downwards.
TTTTAGACCACAAATCAATTAGAAACAAAGGCTAGAAGTGAGTTAACGGCCAAGGAAGTTCTTGGGCTGTGAACTCCATTTTTAAATGTCAAAATGCCTTAAAAACCTTCCTTAAGCCAAGAGACTAATTTAGACATATACCCTAAAGTGTTTATAGCCTAGAAAACATAAGGAATCACAAGGATAAAGGAGTTGATGGCCAAGACAAGTTCTTGGGCCGTAAACCCCTATAAATGGGATAAATGACACCCTAACTCCTTCATTATGCCTAGAACCCAACATAGATCATATCCTTGAAATGTTAGGAACCTCAAAACATCAAATGGAACTCCTTACCATGAGTTTACAGCCTTAAACTCATGGGGGGAGTGGTCCCAGGGCTGTGAACATCAAGCAAGGCCATTTTAAGGCCTTAAACCCACCCAAACACTTGTTTAAGCTTTGAAGCACTTCACCACTTAAGTTGTAATAATGTTAGGCTTCATTTATTGACCCTATAGAGAGTTTACGGCCAGGAGTTTACTCCCCTGGGCCGTAAACTCCAACACATATGGTCTTTTGACCATTAACTCTCATAAGAGGTCTTGCACTCCTTTGTTGCAACCCATTAGCCTCGTAGCACTTGACCAAAAGTGTTTTCCTCGCATTAGGATCTTTATACATGTTTAATTAGTGTTATAATCACTAATTGTTTTTACACAAATGTCTTCATATGTAATTAGGACCATTGTGTGTGTCTAAAGTCTTCACTTGACACCTAGCAGTCCTACCTCTTTAGTTCATTCGTATCACCCACAATAGGTGAGTTCATACCCTTTAATCAATGTTTTAACTATTTTTAAATGTTTTATTGGGGGGGGGGGATGCAAGTAGAATCATGCTACTTATTATATCAATCACATGTGATTAATAAGCAGCATTCAAATGATTTACTACTTATTAGCCGTTTTACCAAACAATTTCCTTCAAATGATTTTCATAAACACTTTATATGTTTAAAAATACTTATTAAACTGTACATTTTAGTCTTTATGTTTCATTTCAAACTCATTTACAACTGTGTTTCAAACAAATGTTTATTTATACTTAAACTGTTTTATCAAACCCATGCTTTCAAACCGTTTTATAGATTGACATCAAGTCGATCTTTTCTTAGATAATAATTATGTTAAAAGGTTTTACAAAACTTATATTATGCTTTTAAATTATAAATTTCATGCCTCTATATGTATAGTTATATAAGTATTGTTTAAAAGACTTAGGAAGGCTATCCACCCAGTTTCCTTTTCCTCGATTTGGATGTGGTCTGGTGGGATATCGGGTACCTGTCCGAAGGTTGTTTAAATATTAGTTATATATCATGTGTACATATATAGTCATAAAGGTCCTTCCAGTTCATCCAATGTCCTTGGGTAGCAAGGGTATACATCCGTGTCCATACGTTAGATTACTAGTAAACTACCATATGGGTAGTTTAGGAAGATACTAGAACTATTAGTAGAACGCGACATCATACAATGAGTCAGTTCATTCATGAGTGACTACTTTCTAGAACATTACAGTACATTACTATACATGCTAAATAGAGAGAGAACACACATTACAGCTAGCACACGTAGAGCATTACAGTACATTACTATACTATTACATGATTACACTTACATGAGTACAATTACATGATCACACGTACATGAGTACGCTTACATATACATAGAACAGACGTCACTAGGTGCTATAGCATGGAACAAGTTCAGGATCTAACTGTACCGATGAATCACAACGCAATTGTGATAGTTATATCAGGTATACATGATCAGAGTAATGTGGATGCTCACGGCTTGCATACATGCAGCCGTCGTGGGTAGGTCCCAAAATCCTTTCACAGGGGAGCGTATAGCCTGGGATCTAGACGTCACATTATACCTTATCCCTCAAATAAGGAAGTTGAGTACCGATGTAGTTATTTATATCAAATACTACAGTACTTAGAAGAGTTACCCTAGACTTTAGGTAATTGGTACGGTTCTAGTTCGACACTACACCATAATACTATTTCATTTTCCTATTACATTCACTTCGTGAACATCCACACGGCGCACGATAATGTAGAAACTATCTTTTTGATTAATGGTAGTAAGACTTGGGAAAATACACACTCTTACAAGAGACACACACAGACACTAGATGCCTTGGTAGAAGGCTACATATAGATCAGTTAAGTCATGGTAGAAGACTCCCTGTTATAATAGGAATAATAGGGATTTCTATGGTTTTTCAAATATTTACAGTTGTTTTACAAACATTTTCATACTTACAATTCATATACATTTTAATACTTACAGTTCATATACATACAAATTCTTACATACAAATTAAGACACTAAAATACTTATGATCTCACCGGCTTTAGAGCTGATACTCTCTTTCAAAATAACTTGTACCCTCAGGTCAAACATAGACAGGTACCGATGCAAGGTTAGAGAAGATGGAGCTCGTTCAAGACTCATCTTTCATTTTGATTTATGCTTTAGTGTTTAACAAAATTTGACAGAACGCACTTGTATAATAATTATATTATTAATGAAATGGATGATGTTGTTGCTTGTTTACTACTTTTCATTGTTGTGATACTGTACATGACGTCCTCCGCCCCAGAACGTTTCCGCCGTACTGGGTTTTGGGGTGTGACAGATTGGTATCAGAACATTGTATATAGTGAATTAAGTATATCAACGCATAAAAGATATACTAACTATAAGTACATAAGGGATTCAAAATACTCTGACCAAGAGTTTATACTTTAAATAATAAAATATTTAAGTAAGTATACGTGCCTGCATTCATACTAAAATCAGTGTCACTAGGACAGTACAAAAGAATTACGGTTGTTGGGCAAAGCAAGTGGGCTTAGAGACATATGGTCAAAACTGTGAAGATATAGCCTGATCACCTATATTATCCAAGGGTTGACTAGCATGTGCCTAAGTGAAGTTGTGTGGTTGCAACAAGTCTAAAATCTTACCAACCCTACCACAATGAGAACAGTAGAACATAACATTAAACTTACAATACTATAGGAGTATTTGGTGTTACTATAAGTACGTTATACTTGAGAACTAAAACGGGATCTTCATTACCAAGTTGATAGTTGCTAAGTGGATACACTAAGGCTATATATAATTAGGATGTTATAGACTTAGAATCTGTGAAAATTTTTCTTTACCCCTATTCTGTGTGAATTTGGAGTTAAGGTCACTTATTCGAAGGCCTATCCTGTTTAGATTACATATAACCGGTATGCACTTCACAAATAGCGATGTAACTAATGAAGATTTTCTAAATAATTATCTAGATAGTTCGTCTAATAATTATATTCTTACCCTAATTCTCACATAGATAACATGGCTGGACTCGATCCCCACGGCAACCCGTACCTCCCGAATGAGGTCATTGTTGGTTGGTTTGGAGAAGAACCAGAGAATGATCATCCTATCCCTATGAATGATCACCATGTTGAAAACCTTTCGAATGGTTCTAATTCCAAACCCGAGGTTGAGAACCGACCCCAGGCAGCTCCCGTTCCAATTCCTAACCCTCGTCCGAATTTTCATGGCCCGACGCCTGAATGGGTGGAATGCTTAAAAACATGGAGCCAAGGGCAAGATCAGCCCATGCCATTTAATGGTGACCAAAGTTTTTATGACATGAGCAATGGGGGCTCAGCAGACAGAATCTTGCCAATCTTGGTCTGCAGAGTGGCCCGAAATGAGATTCAAAGCAGGACAGGCCTACATCAGATCACCGAAGTTGTCGTCGATGCGAGAATGCATACTCTCCGCACCATTTGTCTAGAAGATGCTCGCGAGAGATCTGAGAGAAACCATGAAACCCTGCTGCAAGCACTAGCTGAATCACGAGCCGAAGTCATAGAGCTCCGAGTACGTCAGAGGGTGTACGAAAGACACCTACTTGATATAGAACGTCAACTGGCTAAACTGAGAGTTCACCAGAGGGATGAACGTCGCCAGTAGTAGACGCTTTACTTAATTTTCCTTATTAAAAGGAATCGTTTTTCTGTCTATGCCCGATGTGGCATTTTCTATGAAATTATCTTGTACTGTAAGTACTTTTGGTTAGGTCTTTATGTTGTCAAGGACTATCTTCTCTGGATATGATGTAAGACCTTTACAAGGTCATTTTCCTGAACTTTTACGTCATAAATATCAAAGATATTGACAGTCGGCTAACTTCTATGTCATTTCCTTTATTCAAGTACTCTCATCATACTTTCATTGGAGTCTATCTGAAACCTGCTTTAGTCAAGTCATTGGACTATAGTAATTTAGCTCCGGAGACATTTCCAAGTCTCTTTTGGTGGTTGGATCCTGTTATTCACCAACCCATGATACCTCGGCTTGAACGACAAACGTCTTGAGACCATTCTACAAACTCACTTCCATTCCATACTAGGACTGCATCATAGGGATGTAGGTCAAACCTTCACGATCATACTTCCAATCCGTATTAGGACTGCATCATAGGGATCTAGGTCAAACCCACGAGAACATACATCTATTCATTACATAAACAGTCGAACTACGTCTAGGTTCAACCATGCTCGCTCACAAATTCATTTTCTTTCCATGAAACAGAATCATGTCAGCAAAGAAAAACGATCAACCCTTCAACCAAACACCAACTCTTCAGATTGATGCAGCTACCTTTCAAGCTGCAGTCTCGGCTGCGGTGTCAGCTATTCTGACCCACCTTAACGCTAACAACGCAAATGTTAGCGGGATTGTTAACAACAATTCCAATCCGGGTAACAATCAGACACCTCAACGAGCCGCAAACTACTATGACACTCCGAGTTCCGAAACGAAGAGTAACAAACAGAAGTTTTGGGCTAGAGATAAGGACAAATCGCTTCGAGGGACGAACAAGAAACAACCACCGGTAACGTCCTTCATAGCTACGACATTTGTACCTCCTACTACCACCCCTTCGGGTATACCAGTTGTCCCTAACCCAGCCAGACAATATGCTGGAAATCTCCCAAACTGCATCAAATGTAATTATCACCACCATGGACCTTGTCGGGAGATACAGTGCTCAAACTGCAAAAAAAAATGGGCACACCAAACGTTACTGCAAGAGCCTAACTAGACCGATCAACCAATTGCCCAACACCGGTGTGAAACAGATTTGCTACGGTTGTGGAAAGGTGGGTCACTACAAAAGGAACTGCCCAGAGGCAACAAATGCTGGCACAGACGGAAGTATGCTACTTACCACCACCGCAAGAGAGAATACTCCGGACCCACGTTAATGTAATTTAGGCGTTTCGTTGTAACAGACTTATAAACTATCCAAAACTAGTGCAACTAGAGTCTCGTCTTTTGCGAGATACCTTCCGTTTAGGGATGCTCGTGCTACGTATACTTGTCTTTTGTAGTATATCTCATTCGCAGCAATAGTCTTGTAGTAAGTCTAAAGTACTATAACTTTGTTCATGGTTGCAGGGTTGTGTGTTGTTTGTAAGCGTCTTATGTTCAAATCTAGTGTCTTTAAGTTTCAGTATGATTCCGACATTATCATACGACTCAATTCAATTTGATCCACACCATACCAGCGTCTTAAGTACATCTCTTTACCAGTAAACGTCGTTATAGCGAAACCATCATATCAGAACACCGAAGTACTCATGCATGGAGTACCTCATAGTTCTTTTCTTTCTGAAGAAATCCCTGAAGTACCACTCGTGCAACACGTCAAGTTCAATCCAAGGATTCATACGATTGATCTATCACTGAGGAATGTATACATAAGAGTGATATATAATCAAGGTTCTACAGGTTTAGAATTGATGATTCCACTTTAACTTCTTTTTCCTCGGTGGGATGTGAGCTTAAAGAAGAATCAGTTATTCGACTACCTTTTCAATCTTAATTATATACGACTCGTATTCACGAGATTGTGATTATGAGACCATGTATGAATTCTAAAATGAACTCCGGGACGGAGAACTGCCCAAGCCTACGAGTAATCGCATCGTCATGTGAACAAACTTAGAATCCAATAGGACCCTTGTAAACAGATCGCCCTATAGTCTTAACACCTACGGAGATACAAGAACAATACAGACAACTTAGCAAACCACACAGTGATAGAATAAGAAGACTAGACTTCTCACCCTGGAGAACTCCGGTCATATTCTTACAGAGATCAACGGATTGCATTGTATGTACCTTAGATATCGAGGACTACGTCAAGATTTTCCATTAGAAATCATTGTCTCTGTCTCGCATAGATGAAGCGGTTGAGCAAACACAAGGAACGAGTACTTTTGAGGATTGGACCGAGATCCGAATATCACCAGTTTGAGTATGAGGGAAGGATGTCCGAAAGACTACCTTCTGAACTCAATGTGAGCACATCGAGTCCGTAGTGATACCCTTCGGATAGGACCAATACGCCCATAGTATTCATGAGCTTAATGAATAGAGTCCGCCTTTCTTACTTGGATCAGTTCGTCATTCTCCATGTAACGACTTACTTATCTACCCTTGTAGTAAGAAGGAACCTGCAGAAGCATTACCTTTGGAGGAACTTACGCGAAGTTCTCTAAACACGAATTTTGGAATTGAAGAGTCAAAATTTCCTAAGACAAACTATTAGTGATGTGGGGAATTTTGAGTACTCTTTTAGTTTGTCAAAACCGTTGAGAATTTGTCGACACCAGGGACGCCGACAGGCATTCGCCAAATTCTAGGTCTTACAGACCTACTGTCATAGTTCGTCCATAACTCCTCGCAAATCACAGAAACCTGTACGACTTTTACCCGGTAAGGGGTGGCCCTTGACGGGGAAGTTTTGCAAGAGAAAGAACCTTTGGAATTCCAAGTGAGAGACCAAGTTCTTTAAGAAAACTCACCCTGGGAATGGATTAATATGCATCGTCTCGCGTGGAAAGCTAAATCCAATATAGTTAGGACCTCCGAGATTCTTACCAGAATCGGTCCTGTACCTCGCACAAACTAGATCTACTCCGCGGACTCAGTAACGTACATTTACTCTTCGCGTCTCGATCGTTAAACCGTATCTTTCCGTTAGGACTCTTGTAAGTCCACTCGTCAAGATCCTCGCCTTCATATTAGAACCGTAGTGACCCTCGACCGAGAGGTCAAGCGGACAAAGCAATGTCGTCGCCCATTAGTGAAGGTTCATTGGGATACCAACCGAGAACCCGATTTCACTTAGGAGAGCTAGAACCAATCAATTAGGAAGTTTCCTCCTCATGACTCGACCATTCATACCTACTTCCTAACCTAAATTCTAATTTCAGGACGAAATTCCCTTCAACAGGGGGATGATGTGACAACCCGAAATTTCCATTCTGAACAAACCATATCAAACCAATAGAAGTTAGAACAGTTATAGTGAAATTCCAGACTTTGGGTATAAGTTTGAGTATTTTAGGATTAGCACTTAAGGATATATCAGGAGAGTGGATGCACTAGGGTTTTGTGCAACACTGTTATTCCAATACTCTAGGATATTAGAGTTCATTCCGGGAATACAAATATTTTCTGCCAAAAATCCCAAGACTATATATAGAAATCTGAACCATATTCATTCGTTAGTTACATTTCCAACTAGAGAAAAGCCGAATTCTCTCTCACGGATCTTCGGGTTTTTATCCAAAATCGTGAGTACTTCTATCTAGTTGTATTATATAGCTTAGATAGGGTTTAATAACATCAAAATCGGATCAAAACCCCAAGATTTAGGAGTTTACTGCCCAAGAACACTTGGAGAGTAAACTCCTTTTTAAGGGCCAAAAGTGTGCCCAATGTCCCTCAAAGCCTTGGAACTCAAACTAGAAGCCTCAATTACATGTTTTAGACCACAAATCAATTAGAAACAAAGGCTAGAAGTGAGTTAACGGCCAAGGAAGTTCTTGGGCTGTGAACTCCATTTTTAAATGTCAAAATGCCTTAAAAACCTTCCTTAAGCCAAGAGACTAATTTAGACATGTACCCTAAAGTGTTTATAGCCTAGAAAACATAAGGAATCACAAGGATAAAGGAGTTGATGGCCAAGACAAGTTCTTGGGCCGTAAACCCCTATAAATGGGATAAATGACACCCTAACTCCTTCATTATGCCTAGAACCCAACATAGATCATATCCTTGAAATGTTAGGAACCTCAAAACATCAAATGGAACTCCTTACCATGAGTTTACAGCCTTAAACTCATGGGGGGAGTGGTCCCAGGGCTGTGAACATCAAGCAAGGCCATTTTAAGGCCTTAAATCCACCCAAACACTTGTTTAAGCTTTGAAGCACTTCACCACTTAAGTTGTAATAATGTTAGGCTTCATTTATTGACCCTATAGAGAGTTTACGGCCAGGAGTTTACTCCCCTGGGCCGTAAACTCCAACACATATGGTCTTTTGACCAGAAACTCTCATAAGAGGTCTTGCACTCCTTTGTTGCAACCCATTAGCCTCGTAGCACTTGACCAAAAGTGTTTTCCTCGCATTAGGATCTTTATACATGTTTAATTAGTGTTATAATCACTAATTGTTTTTACACAAATGTCTTCATATGTAATTAGGACCATTGTGTGTGTCTAAAGTCTTCACTTGATACCTAGCAGTCCTACCTCTTTAGTTCATCCGTATCACCCACAATAGGTGAGTTCATACCCTTTAATCAATGTTTTAACTATTTTTAAATGTTTTATGGGGGGATGCAAGTAGAATCATGCTACTTATTATATCAATCACATGTGATTAATAAGCAGCATTCAAATGATTTACTACTCATTAGCCGTTTTACCAAATAGTTTCCTTCAAATGATTTTCATAAACACTTTATATGTTTAAAACTCGTTATTAAATTCTACATTTTACTCTTTATGTTTCATTTCAAACTCATTTACAACTGTGTTTCAAACAAATGTTTATTTATACTTAAACTGTTTTATCAAACCCATGCTTTCAAACTGTTTTATAAATTGACATCAAGTCGATCTTTTCTTATATAATAATTATGTTGAAAGGTTTTACAAAACTTATTTTATGCTTTTAAATTATAAATTGCATGCATCTATATGTATAGTTATATAAGTAATGTTTAAAAGACTTAGGAAGGCTATCCACCCTGTTTCCTTTTCCTCGATTTGGATGTGGTCTGGTGGGATATCGGGTACCCATACGAAGGTTGTTTAAATATTAGTTATATATCATGTGTACATATATAGTCATAAAGGTCCTTCCAGTTCATCCAATGCCCTTGGGTAGCAAGGGTATACATCCGTGTCCATACGTACCAGTTAGATTACTAGTAAACTACCATATGGGTAGTTTAGGAAGATACTAGAACTATTACTAGAATGCGATATCATACAATGAGTCAGTTCATTCATGAGTCACTAATTTCTAGAACATTAAAGTAAATTACTATACATGCTAGATAGCGAGAGAACACACATTACAGCTAGCACACGTAGAACATTACAGTACATTACTATACTATTACATGATCACACTTACATGAGTACAACTACATGATCACACCTACATGAGTACGCTTACATATACATAGAACAGACGTCACTAGGTGTTATAGCGTTGAACAAGTTCAGGATCTAACTATCTCGATGAATCACAACGTAATTGTGATAGTTATATCAGGTATACATGATAAGAGTAATGTGGATGCTCACGGATTGCATACATGCAGGCGTTGTGGGTAGGTCACAAAATCCCTTTCACAGGGGAGCGTATAGCCTGGGATCTAGACATCACATTATACCTTGTCCCTCAATAAGGCAGTTGAGTACCGATGTAGTTATTTATATCAAATACTACAGTACTTAGAAGAGTTACCCTAGACTTTAGGTAATTGGTACGGTTGTAGTTCGACACTGCACCATAGTACTATTTCATTTTCCTATTACATTCACTTCGTGAACATCCACACGACGCACGGTAATGTAAAAACTATCCTTTTGATTAATGGTAGTCAGACTTGGGAAAATACACACTCTTACAAGAGACACACACAAACATTAGATGCCTTGGTAGAAGGCTACATATAGATCAGTTCAGTCTTGGTAGAAGACTCCCTGTTGTAATTGGAATCATAGGGATTTCTAGGGTTTTTCAAACATTTACAGTTGTTTTACAAACATTTTCATAATTACAATTCATATACATTTTAATACTTACAGTTCATATACATACAAATTCTTACATACAAATTAAGACACTAAAATACTTATGATCTCACCGGCTTCAAAGCTGATACTCTTTTTCAAAATAACTTGTATGCTCAGGGCAAACATAGACAGGTACTGATGCAAGGTTAGAGAAGATGGAGCTCGTTCAAGACTCATCTTTCATTTTGATTTATGCTTTAGTGTTTATCAAAATTTGACAGAACACAGTTGTATAATAATAATTATATTATTAATACAATGGATGATGTTGTTGCTTGTTTACTACTTTTCATTGCTGTGATACTGTACATGACGTCCTCCGCCCCAGAACGTTTCCACCGTTCTTGGTTTTGGGGTGTGACAGGCATTCTCTATGTCAGCGATCCAATGTTGGCTACCAATGGGGTCCTTAGCCCTAAAGAACTCTGGAGCTCCACATACCTTGACTCCCGAAATGAGGTGGTCCGCACTCTTATCTTCCACGTAGCAATCTCAGCCGAAAGGGCCCCGAGTCGCTCATCCATAAGGTCTACAATCCCCTCCTTGATGGTACCGAAAATCACAAGGGTGGCCTTTAAGATACCATGGGTATTCTTTGATGTGATAATTTCGCACAATCGCTCATCCATTGGTTTGGCACCAGTACCAAAACCAGATCCCGAAGCTCCTCCTCGAGTGGCCATTATACTCAAGTGAAATACAAACATATAAACCATCAACATAAACTCGAGGGAACTTTCACTCTACAAGCCCCCTTAGAATCTCCAAAACTGTCCTTGCCTCGAGTACAAATCTTGTGCTTTCAGTAGTTCGGGCCCAAGACTACCTCCCATACCTATTTGTAGTTTCCTCAAGAACTGTAACAATTGGTAAAAATAGGAACGATCGTACGATGTTATGTTTTGATTATTAAGCAATATGAGTATTTTATCAATAATGGTTGAAGGAATTTCACCTCTTTTATTTAAATATGTTCTTGTGAAATATAAAACAAGTAACTATTGATAAATTTCGTTATGATGTATGACTACGAACCATCACTGGTTTGTGAAAATTAGCATACAAAATCATTTGAACGCAACAAACTTAATATTTGTATCAACATGTCTCTAGTTGATAAGTAAGTTAGGTTCTATGTAAAAATTGTGCTTAATAGTTGTAGAGGATCTAAATTTGACAAATATACGAACCAAAGTGCCAAAACATGTTTAACGATATGGTTAACTGGTTAAATGTCACAAAATTATACCGTGGTCAATAAATTTTATATTTAAATAAATAAAAATATAAAATGAATTTTTATAAGTTATAATTAGAATTTATTTAGGTGTTTTTGAATAAAAAGAATAAAACATAAACATTAAAGTTCAAATACACAAAAACAACTACATTGTTATTTTATACTAAGTATATGTGTATGTATTTGTACATATGTATTATTATCTAGTGAATGACTAGTTTTGGGTCATACTCTTAAAGTGATTTCATGTAAGGAATATGATGTCAAAATCAATTATGATAAGAGAATTGGTGGAGATAAGTGCCAACATTTTTGAGCAAGGTTTATACATTAAGGAAGTTAAAACACAATCATTTAAATACGTTTAATATCAATTTTAATAAAAGTGATAAGTACAAAAATGTCTTTACGATCAAACTTAATGATTATTTCATGCAAAGTTTCTAATAAAAACGTAAGAATATGAACAACAATTACGAAACATACCAAATTATCTTTATATATATATATATATATATATATATATATATATATATATATATATATATATATATATATATATATAGAGAGAGAGAGAGAGAGAGAGAGAGTAAATTACACGAATGGTCCCTATGGTTTGGGGTAATTTGCACGTTTGGTCCATATTGTTTGTTTTTGTTACGCGTTCGGTTCCTATTTTACGTAAAAAGACAATTATTTAAACAGAGAAAAATGGTAGAGCATGTAAGGTAAGGAGAGAGGGTGAGATTGAGGGTGGGTTTGTTTAAATAAATTAAAAAATCAAGGGAAAACTAGACTTTTTATGTAAGACATGGACCAAGCATGTAACAAAAGCAAACAGTAGAGACCTTCCAAGTTAGAAAAATAAGTTAGGGACCAAACGTGCAAGTTACCCTAAACCATAGGGACCATTCGTGTAATTTACCCATATATATATATATATATATATATATATATATATATATATATATATATATATATATATAACCATTTGCATATGTATGTTTCATTTACAAACTTGTCTTCTGCATCAAAAATATACAAATATAGTTTACGAAACTTTACCCCATTTGTATCCCGTTGAGCAAAATGTTAAAATATTATCAAATGCATATCTAATGATTTCATGTAGTTTATCATAGCTATCCCAGTCTTAGGGGATGATCATTGATACAAACATTTACAGCACAAAAACACGTAAACTCGTTGAACAAATTTAGTGAGTTTTGTCTTCACGGTACCTTATATTGTACACACGAAAGTCCTGTTAAATATAACCAGAGTCTCTTGTAGGAAGAGCGTGATAGTTTTGTATAAATCTATAATGGGACTGACAATCCCGCACCTTAGTTGCTTGCAATAGCTGGACCGGCTGGTCTAAGGGTGAAAAATGTCATAACGAAATCAACACCTGAACAACGTTGCGAACAAGACAGTCTGGGTCAATCAAGAATGGTTATAAGATAAAAATGAAAACTCACATAAAACAAGAGACTTTTACTTTATGCATAGACAGTCTTCTAACAGTTTTATATACAAACAAAATTGCATAACATCATTTTAAGTAGGAAAATTACTTATACGCTTCGGTCTTGGTTCATTTAAGGCCACATCTCACTTTAGGAAAAATATAGGATTTTCCGGAAAACAAACATTACTACAATTCATAGAAAAGGTTTACAAATATACATACAAATGCTTATGAACTCACCAACTTAAATGTTGATACTCTCTTTTCAAATAACTTGTATTCTCAGGAAATCAGTAAATCAGGTAACAATTGGCTTTGAGGATGGGACGCTTAGGCATCCACACAAATCTTTGGACAACATATTGAAATTGATATTTTGAAACATGTAATACGCACAATTGATGTAACCTTTTCAATTATATATATATATATATATATATATATATATATATATATATATATATATATATGTTGGTTTTGTTTGCTTTGAAGATTTATACTCAACTGTTATGATACACTACATGATAGTCACCTGCCCATTGATGTTTCCACCATCCTGGTTTGGGGGTGTGACAAGAACCATCATGCGTCCTCTAAGTCACCACACTCGATCCATACACCAATCCTATGCTATACTGCATACAAATCCTACTATGGCATTTCCTAGGATCTATTAGGAATTCTCAATTCAACCTCCTCTACAATACTAAGAATCTCAACCAACACTGTTGTTGCCTTATGCATGCATGTTGTACACATAATGGGATCTCACTAAATGTCAAATAATGATTCTACCCTAAGTCCACAACCAAACAAGGAATATGAAATGAGGCTAAATCAATCATTCTAGGGCTATATGATCATAGTTGTATACAACTTCTAAACCATACACTTAGCAATTTACCGAGCCTATATCAATTCCAAGTAACACATAGTATAAAATTCTCATAGGCTATAAGGAATCACACAGATATGGAAATTCTATCATAAGATTCCTGAAGGTAGCCATAGCCCTACTCTAGCATGCAATTCACATATGAAGCATACTATTCATACCACATGGGTATGAGTATTTTGGGAATCACTTACATGAGCACAACTGACTTCATGCATAGCACCCCCTTTTTATTTCGTAAAAATCTTTTAGAAATCTATTTTTATTTTGAAAAGATTATTGTTTCCTCAGTTTGAGTTATGACACACCCAAAAGTGTGCCCAAATCCATCAAAACAAGGCTCTGATACCAACTTGTAACGTCCCAAAAATTGTGATAAAATTTCTTTTTGAAAATCATCAATCCCGTATATCATATGTCTAAAAAACAACCATGATACAAACTATCATAGACATTAAAGTAAAAGAAAGCATAATTGCAGAAACACTAGGGGGAAATGTTGTGTCGTCATGCCAGGCCCTTTCCTTTCGTACCAGAAGTACATAAAACCACACACATAAATATAAGCACAAAACTTAGTGAGCTTCCCTAAAATACCACATACAACATACACATAAATATAATAACACGTGGCGGTGTCGGGTCAATGTCAATCCCCGGGTATGTATCAACCCCATGTAACAAAAAGCAGTTGTGCTAGGTCCGTATCAACCCCCGGGTATGTATCAACCCCATGTAACAAAAAGTAGTTATGCCAGGTCCGTATCAACCCCCGGGTTCGTATCAACCCCAAGTCCATAATGACTCCGATCCCATATTGACTACATGCATATAACGTACAATCATATCAATAACAGTCACATAGTAGCATACACTATACACATATAAATCAGTGGGCCGACATTGGTGCCTTTGTCTTACTAGTGTGGTGAGAAGACTCACCTCATAGAAAATACTCTACTGCTATTGCTCTCACTAACAGAGTACTGCTGCTACGCATCACTTATTCAGCCAAACCAAATAAACCTTGAGCTCATCCTCCAAATTAGGTTCTTAATCAAAAGTTAACTCAAAGTTAAAAAGTCAATGGTCAAAGTTAACCATAAACTTGTACTTTACTTAACCACGATGTCATAGCCACCTAAGGCCATCCTATGGCCCACCAATAACAGCCATTCCCGATTTTTTCCACTGCCACGCCATGGCGACCTGAGCCACGCTTTGGGAACTAGGTGTTCATCATCTTATTGGTTTAAGCTACTTTCTTCGATCCTAAGGGCTCCAAATTTTAGAACCTGTCCAAACCATTGTCTAGAAGGATAAAGTTTCCAACGTTACCCGATAAGATCACCCAAAAGGTCAAAACCTCAAACACTAGTTTTCAAAGGAGCTAAATATGACATGACTTTATAGAAATACATGTTCAATGCATGTCTTGAACCCATAATGAGCCAAAAGAGGGTTTTTCCATGGAAATCCCATGCATGGTTCAAAATCCCACAAGAATCCAGTTCCAACCCAACAATTATGTCAAATGTCCCAAAGATCAATAAAGTTGAAAACTTTAAGAGGTCCAAACATTCTAACCCATATGAACATGAAGATTTAGGGACAAAACATAAGATCTAGCAACCTAACATGATGAAAATCGAGTGTTGGAAACTTACAAAAGTCGGGAAAATTGCCAACATAAAGGATGAGGACTACCTTGTTGAATCTTAGCTCAACTCTTCTTATTTCCTCTTTCCAAGTCTTCAAGAACACCAAAAAAGGCTTAAATGGAAGAGGGAGGGATTTAGGGTTTCTTAGATCTAAAGGAGGAGGATGGAGGTTGAGGGTGAGCAAACCCTAGTCTGCTTATTCCTTTAAATAGGAAGCAAAACCCGAAAAATAGGGTTTGTCACTTACCAACTGCCACGCTGCGACGGATTAAAAGAAACACATGACCTGATCTTGACTTGTTGTGGTGCTTCAGCACTACATCGTGACAAACCTTAAAATGCCAAAAAGTGCAAAATATAAAGTACCTCGGGATCCGGGTGTTACAGGACCAACCCTTTGTGTCCTGTTCGAAATAGAACCTAGGGAAATTAACAAGAAACGTTAGGAAAATTTAAAATAGAGCATAAAAAAGGAAATTTTTTGAATTTTGGCCACTCGCACGCAGTTCAAGACACCCGACGAGCATTTGAAGAAGTGTCGCGCACATCTCTATATGCGTCGCGTGTGCCAGGAACACATCGACGACAGATCGAGTATAAGGCCCGATATTTTCCAAATTTCAAACTAAGGAGCATTAGGGTTCGATAATCAATAGATTTATAAACATATTACAACACCAATTTGGTTTAAAACACAACAGAAAGTCGGATTCAAACAAATCCCTAACTTTTCACCCAACCCCATAACAACTTGACATCGAAGGCTATTTGTTGGGTTTTTGGAGAAATCGACTTTAGAAACATGCTAATTGATCAATATACAATTAATATATCCATTCAATTTCACTTTCTAACCGAATATCAGAAAAACCACAAAATCCCCAAAAACCTAAAAACATGTAATTAAGGTCCATTATTAGTAAAATGGTAAAGATGATTAAGACACGTGTACCTGAGAAGAAGAGGGATCAAATGGAAGAAAATGAAAATGTGTGGCGTGAATGTTTCGTGTGGGGCCCAAAAATCACAAAAAGTAGAAGAAACACAGTAGTGAACATCGACCATGGGGATCAACATGCATTTCATATGCTTGACCCCAATGCACGTGGAGCACTCACATGCTCGGCGTGCATTCCCAGAAATTCAAAAGTTTCATTTTTAAACCCTATAATATTTTACATGATCCTTTTTCAACCTAAATCCGTAGAAAATTTACCTAAAATACCCATCATTAAAAGAGTTGTGGATTCACCAAAAGGTTATAAAATGGGATAAATTTTAAACACAAATAGATAATGAAGGAATGAATTGCTAATATACTACCATAACTTTGCCAACAGGACAAGACCCTACAACTACCTGATCCAACCAATTATTGAGCCATCACTGGAAACACTATACTGCTCAAACATCCGTCTATGCCAAATGATTAACAAACAAACACATAGCCGAATTCCGCTACATAAATTTTGTCCCTACTCTCACGATTGAAATCCATGATGGCTAATTGGCATGTCGTGATGACATCCAACCATTGGGATGAGAAGCTCACGGTTCCTCACCATTCTTACCATCACCCAACCATAAACATCAATATTCCAGACGAACATCCAATGTGCCTAAAGACACACTACAAACATCCCACTCAACACTTTGCCAAAATATAGGAGTCATGCAATTCTGTAACATGCAATCTTCCACAATCCACTGCCACCAATGCATCATCAAACAAAACATGACGGTGCACAACCAAAAACAAGATTGACAATTTAATGCTTGTTCCAAGTTGAAAGCACAACATTTCACCCTCTTTAGGAGAAAAAAATGCCCGTCGGGCCAACTGTGTTCATTCTTAATCGTGACCTTACCCAAAAGGTGACATACCAACGAATTGAACGAAACGGAAAACCTCAACCGATATTAGGCACATTCATTTAACAACCACAACAAGATCACATACCTTGATGAAGCTGAACAAATCACACCAATGCACAAAAAGACCAATAAAACTTCCAAATTCAGAGAAAAATTCCAATATTATCTCTAATGTTTCCAAATCCTTGATCGAATCAATCCAAATAGCAACCTAGTCGATGCGACTTGCCAAAGCTGAATTTTTATGTAGCCACGATCATTCGTAAAATAATGAAAAAAGACGACTCGATATCCGAGCTTCAAATAACCAAGGAAAATTGCCAACTCAAACCAATAGAAGCAACAATTCCACAACCAATGAATTAAGATCACTCCTACATAGAGACCAATATATACTTCTTACAAAACTTGACAAAGGGTTGGCGCATCAATTGCACCTTTATCTAGCACTGCTTGGAAACCCGCGACTAACTCTAAGAGGCTGATAAGAAATGAATGACCAATCGATTGGAAATGGATCGAAAAATAAACCCAATGATCCCATATATAATAAACAAACACACGATAAAATAATCTAACTAAACTCCGAGGCTGATCGAAAGATTAACAAATGGCCATCACAATAAAAATTCACAAACCCATATTGTGGGCTAACCATGTCCTCTATATCTAGTACACAACTCAAGCAACTCAACATTACTCTATCATAATGCTTGGTGCATCAGAAAGGACCTTCTAACCACAACAAGTTACTTACCCGTCAGCTTCCTGCTGTGAGGACACCACATGTGTCCTTGAAGACATACACCTAATGACAACATACTCTGCACCCATGATCTGTCCAAACCTTAAATTCTTCACATCCATGGAGGACTCTGACGGATCCTTGAGGAACGCAATGAGAAACTTCCTAACGATGAACACTTTGATGGTAGCTCATTTCTTTTCCTCATGCATCAATAAACCCAAACCAAAATCTTGCATACTTGAACCCCAAATTCGTCTAAATCATTGTGCTTAAATCATAAAAATTAGACCAACCAATGATCCTCCAACCAAAATACCCAGTTCTCCCCCGCTTAGGTTTCAGACCATCATCGAATGACGTCTACAACATCAGAGCCTCAAAACCATTCAACTAGGTACATACTTAACTTAACTCTCAGAATGCATAACACAACTTAAGATGATCCTTCGAATTCATGAGGAAACTCTAAATATCAGATGGAGAGCTCAAAGACCTTCCCCAACATTGCTAAATCAAGCTTAGCAAAGTTGATTTGAATATCGTTTGATTGATGAGGCACCTTTTGAACCGAACTTATGCATGAAAAACCATGCATTTGGAGAATTGATCCACAAACTCATCCTCCAATTGATGATTCAAGAATCCTTTACATATGATCAAAACATAGCTCTGCTAAACTCAACATATCTACAGAGCTTTCCTACCTAAAATAGGAACAACTTGATGTCTCCCTGGATACACCCGATCTTCTCGAATATGTGTTAGATATTCCAATTGCGACATGGAATTCACCTTAGCCATCGAACCAAAATAAAAATCGAGTCTCGAACATTCCCTCGCTGCAAAACGGAGATGATTTACTACAAACCAGACTTAGCCTACTTACACCAGAACTGATGACGAGAACACCATCTACTTGCTTAAGTATTGACTGACACATATCTGATCTCTCCTCCCATTAACACGGGAGATAGGAGAAACACAACCCGGATGTAAACAATGACATCCCTAGCCATCGATTGACCATTCAGCCTCAGGGTGTAATCATCAAGTCGATCATCACATTGGCTTCCTTCTTGAGTCTCACGAATCAAACTGGCACTACTTTGAGCAAGCCCCTCGAGATCTATGAATCTGCTAACTCATACAAGTCTTCAACATTCAGACCCAAAGAGCCATGGACTCTAAGGTCCAATCACTTACCAGTATCACCTTGAACAATCATAGCAGACAGGCCGCCAACGAAGCAGACGACTACAATTAGTTCTAGTGCTATACCACACTCTATTCCCTCCACTAGCTCCCTAGAAACCCTTTTGACCTTTCCTGATCTTTGTAAGGATCCTGTGATTTCAATAGTACGAGACCACGCTACCTTCCACACATATCTGTACGTGTCCCAAGAATTATCTCAAAGTTCCTAAGTCACTAAACATGACCATTATCAACCACAAATACATGTACCCCCATAGGCACACACTACCACTATTCCTAAATTCTCCATCTACAATTCTTCGCACATATATGCATGCACTAGATGTTGGGTTTTGAGCATTCTAACACTCCTAAGTGTACATGCAACCCTAAATACCTTGGATCTATGTTTTCTCTTTTATACATGCAAATAAGAACTTCCAAGGTATTATCCTAATCTAGCATACAAAACAATGAGTGTAACAAGATAGAATACATACCTCTTTGATGTAGAAAGTCTTCATGAAGCTTGAGTGCCTAGTGCCCCAAGTGTGACACCTCAAATGGTTCACACAACACCAAATACACTTGGAATAACTTGAGAGAAATCAACACTTCATGAAATCGGCTAGCCCTTCTATTACTCACACTCTATGGCTGAGTTTTGTCAAGAATAAGATCTTTATATAGTGTTACAATTAGGGTAAACCCTAATTATCATGACTTTCCATTTCCATGGATCCATGGGTTCAAGTACACCATGGAGCATCAATGGACCATCCTATGGGTTTTAGCCCAACTTGATTATCCATGGAGCATTAGCCCACTATACAAGTATGGATGATTTACACAATCAACCCATATATTTAATTAGTCTACTTTTGATCACTTAATTAATCCTAGATTAATTCTTGATCAATACTAATTAAATAATCTTATTATTCTTATTATTAATATACTAGAACTTATAATATATTAATAACCATAAGTGTCTTATTTCTCTCATTATAGTCAATCCAAGTGCATGATGCCATGCAACCCAAATGGACCATGCCGGGTCGGGTCAAGTCTTACCAATTATAGTTATGGACTTAGACATTAATCCAACAGTCTCCCACTTGGATAAGTCTAAAACTATTATTGCGTATGACTTCAGGAACCAACTGGCAACCAAAGCTCTCAAAAGCTTCTGTCGAACTCTGACCTTGTAGATGAACTCTGACCTTTGTCAATGACTTGTCCATTAGATAAGGGATCATATATTCCTCCATTCTAGATATCATATCGACTGAGACATGGATTATAATCATTCTCTCTGTCCAATTGTTGTTTCCCGATTTCCGCTTTATGACGACTGACTAATTGAACAAATCAAATCAGTCCTGGCCCGGCCGAGCACTTCCATTTGTCATCATCAAATCATCGAGGGGCCCACAGATATCGCTTTTATCCCGAAGGTAAAAGGAATGGATAAACTTCGACTCATATGGCTTGTTCTACTACTTGTTGAATCATACACAAAGACACGTTTTATAGCACCGAGTTACCAAATGTGTTTTCGTGCAATCAATGTACTATCAACTCATAGTAACAACTCATATCTCTAGGTTTGAAGAATATAAGATATTATCGTCTCATGATCACTCGTGATAAAATCTATGAAGTGATTCCAATGAGCGCGGGTTGAATCCAATACTTAGAACTTATGAGGACTCATGAGTGTAGTAGCCCTTTGTCCAACACCTTAGACCTCTACAAGCCAACCCATGACAGTCTTAATTCATATCTACTTCCAACATATGACCGACTGTGGATGGTTTGAATAACTTAGTCATTCCGGAAGAATAACCTAGTTTATTCTGGAAGTCAAAACATGCAAAATGAAACACAATAATAATTGAATCCAATATGGTATCAAAACCTATGAACATAAATAAAACACCTTTTATTTATCACCATATGATTACACATTATTCATTGTATATTGTTTCAGCTATCAACTTTATTCTTGAATTTAAAACAATAGTTGTCCCATGCTCCAAGCTTGTACACTATGTTTTCTAAACACTAGTCATGCCATACACCAAGTATGAATACTATGCTTGTCTATGATCTTTACTTTGTGAACTAGATCCATTGAACATAACTTCAATGATTCTCTTTTCACACTCCCAAATCCTTACTGCAAATACAAGAATTCCAAATTCATGTCATTTACTGAAATCTGTTAGATTCTAAACATATATGCATTGATCCTCTTGTAATGATTATGCACAAAGTCAGAAAGACTTGACAACAATCATTACAGAGTATTCCAAAGGAGATCAGCTCCTTGGAAACATCCTTCTTGCATTAAGTTTCCTAATCTTAAACAGATTGAAAATTCTAACTTTGAAACATTTCCAAATTCCATTTTGACTATCACTTCTGAACAAGACTTGCCTCCTTACAGACTATATCAATATGGTCCTTCCAGAATTATCACTATACTTCCAACTGTCCTTGAGCAACCAATCTTTGGTAAACCTTAAATTGTCCTCGACAACTGTTTAATCCTTTTAGTCATATCCAGTTCTAAACCTTTTCCCTTCTTAATGCCCTAGGCATTTGGAAAATTTTAGAAAGGATGAATATAGCACATGTAATTGATCCTATATCTGAAGCATATGGGACACGATTCATGATGTCTCACATAAAGACTAAACCAGTCTTTTGCTATAATATTTCCACTTCTATTTGCCAAGTTCTCATAATTCAGATTATGCAAAGGGATGCCCTAATCATAATCGAATTTTAGAACACAAATAATGGGCCCATATATAGAATTTCCTTATGTTGAGCCATTCCAACATGAAATTCATATATATATCCTTGACTAAATGATTAAAACCTCACGATCTAAGCTTATAGATTTGAGATGAAGTATAATTTCCTCTCCCTTAATTATAGCAAAACAACTCTTTTCCAATTGAAACTTTTGTTTTCTATAATTAACATTGCTAACTTGCAATACTTATCATAATTATCATGCTCCCACTAACATGATGATTATTAGTATAACACTTATGCTCCCACTAGCATTGACATGTACCCAGAAATCAACTGGACTTCTAGAAATCAATACTTCATTGACTTTCTTACCAAAGTTCAGATTTCTGATACTAGATTGTTTTGATAAGACTTTATCAAAATCATACACCTTCCCTTAGATAGCACACTTGTGTGTCTAAGCAATTATGAAGAGGGATGCCGTAATCATAATGGTTAGACCTTTTTGCCACTTCTCACAAGTCCGGGTTAGTGTGCCGGTAAACCACACACGCTCCACTAACGACTTTGAGAATGCAAATATCACAATTGCTATCTAGCTAAAATCTACTTAGTGAAAGTGTTTCCTCACCATCATTTTCATGAATCGGAGAGAAACCTTATGACACTTAGATTTAATGGTGTATGTGTTCTTATCCATGTGAATTGTCAAAACCATAGTCACAAGGCAAGGATAATGACAAATCCAAACTCATATGGACTGAACTCAATCTTAATTTCTTTCCACCTGGCAGCTCAAGGGCCTGCCATTGCTTCCAAGTTGTTGTGCAACAAATTGAGAACTCTAAGAATTCATATGCAAAGCCAACTTTAACTGGAATAGGCACAGAATATGTCAACACGATAGGTTATAAACCTCAAGTCGTGTGCTAGTGAAGAACTTCAAGTTTTATTCTTGATTAGTTCTTGAGACTTTCAAGACCTTTAAGACTCCCACTGTCCTCTTGACATATAAGAGTTTCTTGTCAGTTATTCAAGAGATAGTGTGGATTCTAATCAAGACAAACACTTCACAAAATTGGCCTAAGTTGGTCTTTGTTTTATCCAAAACATCACAACTTACCAATTTCAAATGTACAAGAGTAGAAAACTTTTACTCTTACATTTGACAAGTGTTTTAAACCTTCTTTAAGACATGTCACTCAAGTTACAATCTTGGAGTATGACTCTAAGACTTGTATTGGAACGAAGTATGACTCATCTTCTTGATTTAACCATTTCAACAATTCAAGTTCCTCTTCTTAGTCATAAGAATACACTAAGATTTCCTTAGAGAACTAACTTTGATATGGTTTCTTAATCATTAAGATGATCACAAAAACTGATACTAAAGTACTCTCCCATCTTTTCAGATTTGAGAAACTTTTATCCTTCTGCCTAAGTTGATTCTTCTTATTCGCTCTGTCTTACATTGGAACCTTTTCCAATGTCTCAGAGTTACACTTAAGATTGTAAGTATAATCATATTTACTGAGCTTTAGTAAACTATGACGAATAGTCTTATCAATCTTTTGTGGTGGACTTAATCAGTGCACAAGAATGTGTACTCGATCCCTTAGTCCGTTAATTGACTCACATCTGTAACAGCCCGGAATCTCAGGTATTATTAAAATTATGTTTTTGGGGTGATTTAAGAGGGGACTCGGCGAGTTGGAGCCTAGACTCGCCGAGTAGGATCGCAGACTTGGTCGCGGGTCCGCGACTGGACTCGACGAGTCCAGATATAGACTCGGCGAGTCGACGCTGTTTAGCGGAAACCCTAACCGTTCAGGTTTGGGACGTATAAAAGGGGTCCATTGGCCGTCATTGTTCATTTTAACCTTCTGAGAAGAACCCTAAATCGATTAGTGCAACAGGAGCAAGGATCTTAGGCCATTGTTGGTTATAGAAGAGTGGGTGTGCAAGGAGGAGGAAGGATTGGCTAAAAGAGCAGCAGGGGGGGGTCACATTCTGAGGATTGGGAATACAGAGAATACATCATCCAGGTAAGAATTCGTGTATGCTCTGCTATATTGATGTATTCATGAAATTAGGGTTTATAGAACCCATTTAGTGAATTGATGAAGTAATGCCTTGTTACCCCACGACTATAATCTTGTATTAGGACCTTTAGAGGTCCAGAAGGTCCCATGCATGTGTACTTTGGGACGAGACTTATCTCAGGAAGCAGTTACTCGTCTGCATGGCATGGACTCGCCGAGTTGTTCTTCAGACTCGGCGAGTAGCTTGAAGATTTACTGGGACTCGCCGAGTTGTTCATCAGACTCGGCGAGTGGAGTCGGGGTGGCCCCGCGATTCTTCCACGAGGACCTCGTCGAGTCAAGAGGGATACTCGACGAGTAGAAAGGGAATATTCAGGAATTGGTGAGGACGACTAGACTCGCCGAGTCGCCATGGTACTCGCCGAGTCCAGTCGAGTTGACCGTTGACCGTTGACCAGAGTTGACCTAAGTCTGACTTTTTAGGGATAGTCACACTTAGATGATATGAGTGCTAATGAGTTATGTAATGTTATAGGAGGGTTGTAGCTCGTTGGTTTGTGCACGAGTGATTTCAGGAGTTGTTAGTTTTCAGCATTTACGAGGTGAGTCTTCTCACTATACTGTACCCGGAAGGGTTTGACTGTGTGACCGGAAGGTCGGTTATGTTATGTGATATGTATGCTATATGTGGTATGTTATATGTTATATGTGCTATGTATGTTATGGGCCGGAAGGCGATTATATTATGGGCCGGAAGGCGATATGATGTGTGATGGACCGGAAGGTCGGCGTGGGTAAGGCCGGAAGGTTTACCCAGCAGGGACGGAAGTCCCCTGAGACACATGGACCGGAAGGTCGGGCCTGGAAAGGCGTATGTGCGTAAGTTGTATATTGGGGAACTCACTAAGCATTTATGCTTACAGTTGTTGTGCATGTATTTCAGGTACTAGTGAGGACCGTGGGAAGGCGCCGGCATGATCGATACACACTGAAGATTGTTTTATGATCTTGGGAGTTTGAATAATTGTATTGACCGAATAATTGAACTGATTATGTCTTGTTTTTAATGGAAATAATTATGTTTTAAAAATGAAAAATTTGTTTGAAAAATTTGAGTTGTTACAATTGGTATCAGAGCCTTGGTTTGAGGGATTCGGGTGCACCTTCGGGGGTAACTGAACTCAAACCGAGGATTTGAAGAAACTTTTCAAATAAAGGCATAAACTTTTGTAAATGGCTTTGTGGTAAGCAAGAAAGAAGCAGTGTGTACGATCAGCCAGCGCCCGAACGGTAAAGATCCCCAAAATACCTTATAATATTATATGATATGAATTGTTATGCATGCTAGAAGACTAGGTATTCATGATAGGACTAGAGTGGCCTGATTAGTGATGCCTTAGTCTAGGGAAGTTGCTTATACGAGATGCTTTGCTAGTATGCGGGTAGATAGAGCGTATCAGAAGTAGAGTACTCACTATCTGGAGTTTGGGGAGGAGGACTTGGGATGAACATTGATGCGGTGTGGTCGGTAGTATTGGGCCCGTACTACCGAGGACACCGGGTCAGTGGGAGGCCCAAGTAAGAATCCCTGGATATCTGGGACTGAGTAGGGTTGCGTGTCGAGTATGATTATACTCGGTAGAATCTCTGATAGTTTTATGTTGTATTTCAGAGATATCATGGTTAGACCGCGGCACGGGGAAAGTACGAGCGTTGTGAGTGACGAGGATATTCGTCAGATGATCCACGAGGAGGTGGCGGCGGCGATCCGGGCTGAGATCCCGGAGATGTTTGGGTCTATCAAGACCACCCTGATGGAGACGTTCGACGAGCGGTACGCCGCATTGACTGAGGCTGCAACCGCTGCAGCTACCGCAGCTGTGGCCGCTGCTAGGCCACAGGGGGGTGATTCATTGCTGTTCCGAGAGTTCAGCAACACGAAGCCACCAGAGTTCGATGGGACGCAGGATCCGATTGCTACGATGAGGTGGATCGCAGATATAGAGGGGTGCTTCTATACTTGTTCATGCCCGGAGCACCTGAGGGTACGGTTCGCTTTGAACCAGCTCCGTCTGGGAGCGAAGGACTGGTGGAAGTTCGTGACAGCGAATTTCACTTTGGCAGAGACTACAGCGGTGACATGGGAGGGGTTTACTGCCATGTTCAGGGATGAGTACGTTCCCCCAGTGGAGAGGGAACGATTGGTGCAGGAGTTCTTAACCCTCAAGCAGGGTACCGATTCTGTTGCGGTGATTACACGGAAGTTTCATGAGAGGGCGATGTTTTGCCCTGAGCTGGTGTCCTCGGAGCAGGCTCGGATGAGCCGATACTTGGGTGTCTTGAGGAGGGATATTCGGGAGTTTGTGTCAAACTCCACTTACCATACTTTTGCTGAGCTTCAGGCGAATGCCAGGAAGCGCGAGATCGAGTTGGAGACCCAGGCTAGGGAGAAGGCCGAGTCTCAGCGGGTGGATCGGCGACCGGCTCAGTTTCAGCCGGCAGCCAAGCGGACCAAGTCCGCTGATTCGAGGACAGGAGGTTCGAAGGGTCGCACTTGCGGGAAGTGCGGCAAGAGTCATGATGGAGTATGTCGATCTGGTGCTTGCTACAAGTGTGGCAAGGAGGGGCACATTGCTAGGGAGTGCCCCAAGGGATTTTCGGTTTGCTTCCATTGCAACCAGACTGGCCATAGGAAGGCTGAGTGCCCTCAGCTTCTTCAGGGATCTGCACCTGCTGCCGGAGTTCCTGCGACTCGACCGGTGAAGGCCGAGGCCCCGAGGGCTCGGGGAGGAGCCTTTCAGCTGACAGCGGAAGAGGTCCGCGCTGCGCCCGATGTTGTGGCAGGTATGTTGTAACTCATGTAATTATTTTAATGTCGATATGTTATGCTTATGTTATTATGCGCGTAGGTACTTTCCTGGTGAACTCTGTGCCTGCCTTAGTGTTATTTGACTCGGGTGCGAGTAGGTCCTTTGTGTCCTTGGCCTTTAGTCAGCATATTGGCGTTAGTCGTGAGTCGTTGAGTCGACCTTTGAGAGTCTCTATAGCTGACGAGAAGGTGATTTGTGCTACGGAGGTTCTTCGGGGATGTGTACTAGAGATTTTCGGGGTTGGATTCCCGATTGATCTGATTCCTATCGCGATGGGGGATGTCTGTGTCATCGTGGGCATGGACTGGCTGAGCCGGTTCGACGCTGTCATCGACTGTGAGCGTCAGTTGGTGACTATACGAGACCCTAGAGGGGGAGTTCTTTCGGTATACGGCGAGGGTACCCGTTCGGGGTCAGCTTTTTGTTCGGCCGCTAGGGCGAGGCAGTGTCTACGGCAGGGCTGTAAGGGTTTCGTGGCGTATGTGATGGATACGCGGGAGGTTTCTGAGAAACCGAAGTCAGTTGAGGAAGTTCCGGTGGTGCGCGAGTTTTCAGATGTCTTTCCCGAGGAGTTGCCGGGAGTACCGCCTGTGAGGCAAGTAGAGTTTAGTATTGATCTGGTTCCGGGGGCAGCGCCTATTGCCAAAGTGCCCTATCGTCTTGCACCTCCAGAGATGCAAGAGTTGTCTTCGCAACTCCAGGAGTTGCTGGGAAAGGGATTCATTCGGCCGAGCAGCTCGCCATGGGGAGCACCTATTCTGTTCGTCAAAAAGAAGGATGGTTCACACCGGATGTGCATTGATTACCGGGAGTTGAACAAGCTAACGGTCAAGAACCGTTACCCATTGCCGAGGATCGATGATTTATTCGATCAGTTGCAGGGAGCATCTTGGTTTTCCAAGATCGATCTGAGGTCAGGATACCATCAGGTGAGAGTACGGGATGAAGACGTCCAGAAGACAGCGTTTAGGACGCGATATGGACATTATGAGTTTGTGGTGATGCCTTTTGGACTCACCAATGCCCCGGCGGTGTTCATGGACCTCATGAACAGGGTATGCAGGCCGATGTTGGATCGGTCGGTGATCGTATTTATCGACGACATTCTGGTGTATTCGAGATCGAGAGAGCAGCATGAGGAGCATTTGAGGGAGGTCCTTGAGGTATTGAGGTCGGAGAAACTTTATGCAAAGTTCTCCAAATGTGACTTCTGGTTGCGGGAAGTCCAGTTTCTAGGACATGTGGTCAATCAGAGAGGGATATTGGTCGATCCGGCCAAGGTTGAGGCGGTGATGAGTTGGGAGGTGCCGAAGTCACCCTCTGAGATCAGAAGTTTCCTTGGGTTGGCAGGGTATTATCGGAGATTTATCAAGGATTTCTCCAAGATCGCAGTGCCACTCACCAGATTGACCCGGAAGGGTGTTACGTTCTCATGGGGGCCCGAACAGCAGACCTCCTTTGAGACACTTCGCCAAAGATTGTGCGAAGCCCCGGTATTAGCTCTTCCAGAAGGGATGGAAGATTTCGTGGTATATTGCGACGCATCGATTTCGGGATTGGGCGCAGTGTTAATGCAGAGGCGTCATGTGATAGCTTATGCGTCGAGGCAGCTGAAGCCTCATGAGGCGAGATATCCCACGCATGATTTAGAGTTGGGGGCAGTAGTGTTCGCTCTCAAGATTTGGCGTCACTACTTGTATGGGGTTCGATGTACGATATACACGGACCATAAGAGCTTGAAGTATTTGATGGATCAACCCAACCTAAATATGCGTCAGAGGAGGTGGTTGGATGTGGTCAAGGATTATGATTGTGAGATCCTGTACCACCCAGGCAAGGCTAATGTGGTAGCCGATGCATTGAGTCGCAGGGCGGAGAGCACTCCATTGCGAGACGTATGCTTGAGACTGACTGTGATGACTCCAGTATTGAACGCTATTCGTGGGGCCCAGGCAGAGGCTGTGCGACCAGAAATGCAGAAGAAAGAGCGGGTTGTGGGGTTAATCTCAGAGTTTGCCAAGGATAGTCGAGGCCTTATGACGTTTCAGGGTCGGATTTGGGTACCGTTCGTGGGCGGTACGCGTACTACTTTGATGGAAGAGGCTCATAGATCGAAATTCTCGATCCATCCTGGTGCTACAAAGATGTATTTGGATTTAAAGAAGGAATATTGGTGGCCCTGTATGAAGAGGGACGTGGCATGGTTCGTTGAGAGGTGCTTGACCTGCCGTAGGGTTAAGGCTGAGCATCAGAGACCGCATGGCAAGTTACAGCCATTGAAGATCCCCGAGTGGAAGTGGGAACAGATTACTATGGATTTTATCACCAAATTGCCGAGGACTGCTAGGGGAGTTGATGCAATTTGGGTGATCGTGGATAGGTTGACAAAGAGTGCACACTTCCTTGCCATCAGTGAGAGTTCTTCGGCGGAGAAATTGGCGGAAATATACGTGAGAGAGGTGGTATCTCGGCACGGGGTGCCGATCTCGATTGTGTCAGACCGTGATGTGCGCTTTACTTCCAGATTCTGGAAGAAATTCCATGAGGAGCTGGGTACTAAATTGCATTTTAGTACCGCATACCATCCCCAGACAGACGGTCAGAGCGAGCGGACAATTCAGACACTGGAGGACATGCTCCGAGCGTGTGTGTTAGACTTCGGGGGTGGTTGGGATGCGTATTTACCATTGGCAGAGTTTTCCTACAACAACAGCCATCATTCGAGCATTGGGATGCCGCCTTTCGAGCTGTTGTATGGTAGGAGGTGTCGGACTCCCATTTGCTGGGGAGAGGTGGGACAGAGAGTGATGGGCAGCACGGAGATCATACTCCAGACGACAGAGCAGATTCAATAAGTGAGACAAAGATTATTGACTGCCCAGAGCCGACAGAAGAGTTATGCAGACAGGCGCCGATCCGAGCTTGAATTTCAAGTCGGCGACTTCGTTCTCCTGAAGGTCTCTCCTTGGAAAGGAGTGATTCGGTTCAGGAAAAGAGGCAAGTTGGGGCCCCGGTATATTGGGCCATTTCGTGTGATTGCAAGGATAGGTCGGGTAGCCTACCGGTTGGAGTTGCCAGCGGAGTTGGGTCAGATCCATGACACTTTTCATGTGTCGCAGTTGAGGAAGTGCATAGCCGATGAGTCGGCAGTGGTTCCATTGGAGGATATTCAGGTGGATGCGAGTCTGAATTACGCGGAGAGACCAGTGGCTATCAGGGATCGGAAGATCAAGGTTCTGAGGAACAAGGAGGTACCTCTGGTGTTGGTTCAATGGCAACACCGTAAGGGATCAGAAATGACTTGGGAACCGGAGTGCGAAATGCGGGAGCAACATCCGGAACTATTTGCAGAGTGAGACTTCGAGGGCGAAGTCTAATCCAAGTGGGGGAGAGTTGTAACAGCCCGGAATCTCAGGTATTATTAAAATTATGTTTTTGGGGTGATTTAAGAGGGGACTCGGCGAGTTGGAGCCTAGACTCGCCGAGTAGGATCGCAGACTTGGTCGCGGGTCCGCGACTGGACTCGACGAGTCCAGATATAGACTCGGCGAGTCGACGCTGTTTAGCGGAAACCCTAACCGTTCAGGTTTGGGACGTATAAAAGGGGTCCATTGGCCGTCATTGTTCATTTTAACCTTCTGAGAAGAACCCTAAATCGATTAGTGCAACAGGAGCAAGGATCTTAGGCCATTGTTGGTTATAGAAGAGTGGGTGTGCAAGGAGGAGGAAGGATTGGCTAAAAGAGCAGCAGGGAGGGGTCACATTCTGAGGATTGGGAATACAGAGAATACATCATCCAGGTAAGAATTCGTGTATGCTCTGCTATATTGATGTATTCATGAAATTAGGGTTTATAGAACCCATTTAGTGAATTGATGAAGTAATGCCTTGTTACCCCACGACTATAATCTTGTATTAGGACCTTTAGAGGTCCAGAAGGTCCCATGCATGTGTACTTTGGGACGAGACTTATCTCAGGAAGCAGTTACTCGTCTGCATGGCATGGACTCGCCGAGTTGTTCTTCAGACTCGGCGAGTAGCTTGAAGATTTACTGGGACTCGCCGAGTTGTTCATCAGACTCGGCGAGTGGAGTCGGGGTGGCCCCGCGATTCTTCCACGAGGACCTCGTCGAGTCAAGAGGGATACTCGACGAGTAGAAAGGGAATATTCAGGAATTGGTGAGGACGACTAGACTCGCCGAGTCGCCATGGTACTCGCCGAGTCCAGTCGAGTTGACCGTTGACCGTTGACCAGAGTTGACCTAAGTCTGACTTTTTAGGGATAGTCACACTTAGATGATATGAGTGCTAATGAGTTATGTAATGTTATAGGAGGGTTGTAGCTCGTTGGTTTGTGCACGAGTGATTTCAGGAGTTGTTAGTTTTCAGCATTTACGAGGTGAGTCTTCTCACTATACTGTACCCGGAAGGGTTTGACTGTGTGACCGGAAGGTCGGTTATGTTATGTGATATGTATGCTATATGTGGTATGTTATATGTTATATGTGCTATGTATGTTATGGGCCGGAAGGCGATTATATTATGGGCCGGAAGGCGATATGATGTGTGATGGACCGGAAGGTCGGCGTGGGTAAGGCCGGAAGGTTTACCCAGCAGGGACGGAAGTCCCCTGAGACACATGGACCGGAAGGTCGGGCCTGGAAAGGCGTATGTGCGTAAGTTGTATATTGGGGAACTCACTAAGCATTTATGCTTACAGTTGTTGTGCATGTATTTCAGGTACTAGTGAGGACCGTGGGAAGGCGCCGGCATGATCGATACACACTGAAGATTGTTTTATGATCTTGGGAGTTTGAATAATTGTATTGACCGAATAATTGAACTGATTATGTCTTGTTTTTAATGGAAATAATTATGTTTTAAAAATGAAAAATTTGTTTGAAAAATTTGAGTTGTTACAACATCCATGTGAACAAGTAATTCGTCTTAATTTTTCCAATACTTGAAGGTTCTCATTCATCATGCTATACAACTTGCATGATCCCAAGTTCCGGTCCAATTGAAACTTGGGTGATGAGAATCTTTCCTTATTTGGTAAATTTAGACATTACCACAAATGAAAGAATCAATTTCATACTTCCACTCTTGCTATTAATGGAATCTTATAAGCAACAAAAATTTCCACAGATGCCATTATAAGGATATTTTAAAATAAATAAAATCAAAATTTTCCTTTTATTTTAAAAAACTTTGCGGAAAACTTATCCTTACAATCCATATGAAAACTTGTTGTTATCTATTTCTAAGCAATATCTCATAACTCCTAAGAAGTAGCGCAAGAATCCGATCTTCAAACTACGCGATAAAAATCCATCTATGCGATCAGATTCAACATATTCTTTCTTTAAGTTCCATTACTTTTCTTTGATTCTTAAAACATCAACATGTGATCCAGTCACATCGTGTATCAAGAATCTCAGATTAGAAACTTAGCAGAGTTAGATAGTGGACTTTACCTGAAGTAGAGTCAAACTTATTGACTTCAACATCCTTAGGTAAATTTGACAGATTCGTAACCAATGTCCCTTCCTTTGGAAATATAATCATATGGACCATTTGATAATGGTACACAAGACTATCACAGACTTAGCATTTCTCTTTACCATTTGGTCAACCGAGTTGACTATGGCCGATCCCTTTCCATTGGGAAGAGAATGCTTTTCTGGATTTCCTGTGTCACTATTGTCAATGTCCATCAAGTTTTAAGGAAGTTGATCTTAACAAATAGATAAGATCATTAAGGGTCTTGTCATAGTCTGTTTCATAGGTGTCCCAAAGGAACTCACTATGTGACATAGAAAGTGATTGAACTACCAACTTTCTCAAGACTTTGACACCCAACTCTCCCGGCTTGTCAATATGTGACTACATTTCCAAGATGTGATCACACCTAGACCTTGCCTTGCTAATAGGTCTTGAGTGACCTTGAACTTGTGGGTTAGGGAGAATAATTGGAGGAGGTGAAAGAAGTATGATTTCATGGGACATCATCTTCATTTAGGAAAGCTTGTTTCAAGAGATTTGGGAAGATCATAAATGTCTAAACCAGACATCTTTTGGGAGATATTCAAGATAGTTGATCTTAAGTCCTTAATATGACACCCAATATGAAATATTAAGGCTAGGACCCAACAAACTATTTTATAACTTAGAAGAGGTATGTCGTAATCCAAGCTATAAAATATTTGAAGGTAGGTGAATGACGATTCACCAATTTCCACCAAGATAAACAAAATGTATTATTAGGTTTTAATTGGTTTTGAAACTCCTAGATCTTTTGAGATTCATTGAACTGTTCAATGGCATGTTTCAATCTCGAGTGTGCCCTTCAGGTTTTGTGACTGGGATGCCGAGGATCACAAAACAAGGTGTGAAGTAACCATGCAAATTACTTGGTACCCTTAAGTGTTTACCCCTCAATCGATGTGCCGGTTAACCACACACGCTCCATCGATACTATGATAAACATTAAGTTACCCTTTGCCTACCTTGTTAAATACGAGTTAGTGTGCCGGTTAACCACATACGCTCCACTAACCGACTTAAAACAAAGTGCAAAGTGTAATTTCATGGATTAGCACCTTATTCACATTTTCCTAAGTAACTAAGATTGGGTATTTTTTAAGAGTTTAGTTACTTAGTATTTATCATTAATACTTTTAATGAAGGGAGAATTATAGTCCTGTCAAACCCGTTCGGCTAACGACCCTCCACCAGTCAAGCAAGCGGTGCGTGAGAGTGGACACCGATTAAGTTGCCATTTTATAGGCAACAACCTTATACCCACCTTATAGACCGGCTTCGTGAATGAGGCATACTAGCGGTAAGACTGACTTTACTCTTATACATATATATATTATTAACTTATAATATTATAAAGTATAAGGGTTGAATTTTAACTTTTAAAATTCTAAGGGCTAACTTGGAATTAAAGTATTCATAAGAGAAAACTTTACAAATTCCAAAACTTGAGGGCAAATTTTGAAACTATTCAAAACTAATTAATTCCATAACTTATGTGTTTAAAGTAGTTTTAATCCAAAAACTTTTCAAGTTCCATAACTTGAGGACAAGTTATGGAAGACTTTAAACTAATAAAAGAATTAACTTTTCTTTATTTTATAACTTATGGAATTAATTAAGGTTACACTTTTTATTTATTTATTATTTAATGAAGAGACTCTCGGTCCTCCATAACTTGAGGACAAATTATGGAGTCATAACACCATTT
Source organism: Lactuca sativa (assembly GCF_002870075.4). Classification (NCBI taxonomy): domain Eukaryota; kingdom Viridiplantae; phylum Streptophyta; class Magnoliopsida; order Asterales; family Asteraceae; genus Lactuca; species Lactuca sativa. The sequence goes on along the minus strand of NC_056627.2, from coordinate 87,110,700 downwards.
AATTAGAACTAGACTCTTCATTTTGTAACCTTTGCCAACTTTTATGAGTTTTATGAAACTTAAATGTGACTTTTCATATAACTTGAGGTCAAGTTACAAAAACACATTTTAGAATCAACTCTTAGATTAATTTGGATTGAAAACAACTATTTCACTCAACTTTTCTATTAATCTAAGCAACTCATAAGAACAAGATAATTCAAATCAAACTTTTTCATGTAATTAGTCTAAACCTTAAACTAATACAAAACATGAATCTATTGACAATTATCTTTGAAATTGGATTAGCATGAACATTACCACATCAAAAACAAGTTTATAAGTTCAAAAACATCTTAGGGTAATGTTCATAGTCCAATTCCAGCCAAAAAAGTCAAATTTATGCTGTCTGGGGGTCCAACTCGTCGAGTGAATGAACCAACTCGGCGAGTTGGATCGATTTGATCACTTTTTAGGCATGGACTCGCCGAGTCTGATGATCAGACATCAACAATTTTGATTTTTAAGCAGTTTTGCAAGTATATCAAGAAAACAAGCCTAGGCTCTGATACCACTGTTGGGTTTTGAGCATTCTAACACTCCTAAGTGTACATGCAACCCTAAATACCTTGGATCTATGTTTTCTCTATTATACATGCAAATAAGAACATCCAAGGTATTATCCTAATCTAGCATACAAAACAATGAGTGTAACAAGATAGAATACATACCTCTTTGATGTAGAAAGTCTTCATGAAGCTTGAGTGCCTAGTGCCCCAAGTGTGACACCTCAAATGGTTCACACAACACCAAATACACTTGGAATAACTTGAGAGAAATCTACACTTCAGGAAATCGGCTAGCCCTTTTATTACTCACACTCTAGTGGCCGATTTTTGTCAAGAATAAGATCTTTATATAGTGTTACAATTAGGGTAAACCCTAATTATCATGACTTTCCATTTCCTTGGATCCATGACTTCCCACTATACAAGTATGGATGATTTACACAATCAACCCATATATTTAATTAGTCTTCTTTTGATCACTTAATTAATCCTAGATTAATTCTTGATCAATACTAATTAAATAATCTTATTATTCTTATTATTAATATACTAGAACTTATAATATATTAATAACCATTATAGTCTTATTTCTCTCATTATAGTCTATCTAAGTGCATGATGCCATGCAACCCAAATGGACCATGCCGGGTCGGGTCAAGTCTTACCAATTATAGTTATGGACTTAGACATTAATCCAACACTAGAGTACTTTAACACTTTTCTAGGAACTCCACCACCGCTAGGTGTACCAACATATCCATATGCTTGAAAAATCCACCACAAACTGCCTAGATTCCCAACTTACGTTTCCTCATACGTAGATGTTCACACTATCACACTCTAGCACTCTTCCAAGGTCATCAGGAATATTCACCCCACCTTGCTATCAGATGTGAAAGAAACTTCTACCAATGTCAAATAACTATCTTACAAATATAATTACACGAAACAAGGATTAAGCATTGCATCGAATAAAAGATCATGCACTACAACTGTTTGACTAAAACAAGAGCAGCACAATAAGGCCAAATTAAACATTCTAAAACTATTTAATCTTTGTGGCATGCAAATTTACATATCCACTTAATAACTAACTAACATGAAATAAGGAATCATAAGGTTCAAGCAATTCTAACATGAAATTCCTAAGGATCCTTAGCCTACACACTATCTTGCGTCCCTAACAGCTCATATATCACACACAAAAAGGTATCTTTCCTAAGCAGACATTCTAGCATGTAACCTCTGAGTAGATCCTTAGCCTAACTTATAGCATGCACATCATACTATAACACATATAACAACAACTTAAATACAACATATAAAGCAAGGATGGATACTTTAGGAGATCACTTTTCCGAGTTCCGACTGGCTGTACACATCACATCTTCTCTCTTCTTCTCTTGAAATGAATCTTTTACAAAATTATTAATAAGACTCTCAGATCCATAATTTGAGTTTGCAATCTCACTAGTGTTCATCCAAATCCACCAAACCTTCAATATGATACCAAATTGTAATGTCCCAAATTCTAGAATAAAATTTTCATTTTTAAAATACAATAAATACCCATTTTTAATAAAGTTACATTTAGAGCAAATCATTTGTAAATGAGCCATTATTCAAATTCAAAGTTATAAAGAAGACAATACAAAATTTTGAATCATAAAACTGTTGATGTATTTGTATAGTCCCACATTTGCAATTGGATCAGTACTTACAAAATATTTAGTCCACAACGGTAAGCATAAAGCTTAGTGAGTTCCACAAAATATTACATACATCACAACATAATTATTAGATATGGAGTATCAGCAGCCCTGGAACAATCAGCAATCAAGAATATGACATACATCACAACAATATAAACAACTATGAGTTATCAACAACCCTGGGGACTATCAGTAATCCTAGTGGGCTAATAGTATGCCATGTGGATTAACAACACACCTCACGGGTTATCGACAACCATCAGACTATCAACAGTCTCATTGACTCACAATAGTATAGGAGTTATCAGCAACTAAGTTTCACATATAAAAACAATAATCAAATAAGACCTTGTTGGTCATCATGAATATACTAGCAAATAGGTAGATATAGTAAGAAGACTCACCTCGTAGATAGCAGCTAAACACGATAGCTCCCATATAGTGCAGATTGGTACTACGAGACTCTTAACAACAATAAGGAAGTACCCTCTTATTTTACACCCTAAAACCCTAAAATGGACCAAAAGTCAAGCATGGTCAAAAGTCAACGGTCAAAGTCAACCCCCGGTTGTCCTCTACGTCGTGGCCTCCCATAGGTCACATCATGCCATCTACATGACAAAATGCTCGTGGTGACACCAGTCTCTAAGTCGTGGCCACCAGACCGCTACATCGTGGGAACTCTCCAAGTCATGGAAACTATACCGTTACGTCGTGGGAACTAGGCTTTCTCGGCTTAATGGGTTCAGTTCTTAACCCTTAACCCCATGATCCCCAAATCTCAGATTTAAACCATCCCAAAGTCTAGATAGATAAAATTTCCAACTTTATCCATTAAGACATCTCAATAAGCCAAGAGCTCAACTATTAAGATCTTAATGCTTTCATAAAAAGCATGGACACCCAAATAAGTTATACAAGCGCTCTTTCAAACCATCACCATGGTCCAGAAACCAAATAATGCATTCAAAGGTTTTTGGAGTTCACTAAAACAACAAGAACAAAAAGATATGGACCAAGAAGCTCATAAAATGACCTAGCACTAGATCTAGAGATCTAATGAGAAATATGAAGACTTTATACCTCCAAAAGACCAATAATATGATGAAGATGCAAGATCTAAGCTGGAACCAAGCACACAAGCACCAAAACAGACTCCTTATTACTTCATTCTTCACAAATGCGGCTTCACACACACTAAGAATACAAATGGAGGCTAGTGTTTGGATGTGATAGGATCTGATAGAGTGGATGCTGCCAAAATGAGAAACCCTTAGAGTTAGTGCCCTTAAATAGGGAACTAATCCCAAAAATAGGGTTTTATGCAAAAAAAAAATGTCACCACGTTGTGGCCACCAATTTACCATGTCGTGGTGCTGTGTATATACATATTCCTCATCAACAAATGACACATCGTGGCCTACCTAATGCCAATTCCTGGCCCTACAAAATCCAAAGGTATGAAATTGTTAACTCATGAAAAGAAACCCAGAAAAATGGATGTGCCTATACGTATATTATGGTTTTGAAAGTAATAAATACACACAAACATACACACACACACACATATATATATATATATATATATATATATATATATATATATATATATATATATATATATATATATATATATATATATATATATATATATATGTAGCGTTTTCGTGAAACAATTTATATATGAATTTGGCCAGCGATTTTGGTAATACTCGTAAATTTTACTATACATTAAATATTTATTTGATATAAATGATGATATTAATCAAAGTTGTAATAATCGCAACATGATTACTTTCTTAAAATGGATTATATATATATATATATATATATATATATATATATATATATATATATATATATATATATATATATATATATATATATATATATATATATATATATATATTGCAATTAAATCCAATCGAATTAGTAACAACAGCCGCAAATGATTTATACTTGACCGCCAGTCACCATGTTATCGGTTTAGATAGAGGGAGAAGGAATAAGAGAGGTAAAAGTTTGTTGAAATCTACACCCCTAATTTTCGATTTTTAGGTCGTTGTCATTAATCAACAGCTTTTCCTCTATTTTCATCCTTGAAAATTATAGTATTTCTTTCAATTTAGTAGGATATTTGCTCTGGTAATAAGAGAAAGATTCGAAGGTGCGGAGATAAGAGGAGATCAATAGGGAAGAACGAAGAAGCGACCACTCACACCGACGCTCCGACCATTGCCACCCTCCCTATCGCCACCTCCAGTCATCTCTACTACTAGTATGGGTTTCGTTTTTTCTTTTTTGTTGATCTCTCTCATTTTGCTGATTTTACTATTATATTGAAACGCGATTCATCTGAGATTCAATATTTTTATAGAAGTTGTGGAGGTGGTGGTGTGTGACGGTGGTTGTTGAGCCAACAACAACATTTGGTTCTTCACTTCCAAACTCGATATGATGACTTGGAGCAACATATTTGAAACCTCTCCATTTGTTACAGCCATCACCATTGCCTAAAACCCTTAATCTCACATACAGAAGAAAACATCGTGAACACCACCATAAACACCGTCACCACCATCCATAATCACCTGCAAAACCCATCAATAGATTTGGATACAACGTTTAGTTCGTGGTGGTGGACATGATTTTTCTAGTGTCTTGGTTGCCTTCCATTTTCATTCCTGATAGTCATTGTTCTTTAGGTATGTTTGAAGGTTTTTATTTTCTTTTTGTGTTCTCAATGTTATAATGTCAATATATGGTGAAATTTGCCTTAGAAAAGTGAAAACATTAAATTTTAGCCTAAACTTCAGGTTCATCTTTCTCGCATGTATTCTTTTTGTAACCAATTGCATTTAAAATGTTCCTTTTATTTCCATATTACACGTTGGTAAATCGAAAATGAGGCGTTCTCAATGGAAAATCAAAGGATTTGGTGGAGGTTTAGAATGCGAACCATGTTAATTTTGTTTTTGCCAAAAGGTTTAGAGCACCAAAAAAGTATATTAAATACTTCAATTTTGAGCATTTACCTCCAAAGAGTGCACAATGAAATAGTTTTAACCTCAATTTTCATTTTTATTATAATTTTCAAGCCCTAATTAATTTCATACATTGATGCCCAGTTGTTTACCTCGTATTATTCTTCAAGCTGAATTAATGTACACATTAGGTGCTTGGTGAACTGCTCCTAAATTTTGTTTGTGATAATGGAACTCTTAATAGAAGTACGTAAGTTGGGCGATAAAAATTGGGTTTCAATTTTGCATATGCATAAACTAATTCAAGAGAAATCAATGATTTGATACATCGTGGATGTGATAGGATCTCAGAGGATTAATTCTGTCAAAATTAGAAACCCTTGGAGTTAGTGACTTAAATAGGGAACCGATCACGAAATTAGGGTTTAGGCCAAAACAGTCACAACGTTGTGGCCAACAATATTACACGTCATGGTGTTCCGTAGATGCGCGTTCTTGATCAACGAATGCCACATCGTGGTCCACCTAATGCCACGTTCTAGCCCTGCAAAATCCCAAGGTACGAAATGATTAATCATGAAAAGAAACCTAGAAAATGGATGGTATATATATATATATATATATATATATATATATATATATATATATATATATATATATATATATATATAGAGAGAGAGAGAGAGAGAGAGAGAGAGAGAGAAGGGTTAAATTGAGAAAAAAAAGGTTGAGAATGGGAGAATCATTCTCAACAACTCATTTACTTTTGCCGCAAAAGCCTCCGTCGTACCAGTGGAAACGGGAAAGAAATAGACATATGTTTTTCAACAAAACAGGTTTCATTAAACTATGCTAATGATTACCTTAATATATACAAAAACATAGTTTTTTCGTTTTTTTTTTTTAATTTTTAAGAAGCTATTTTTATCCAAAAATGATTTTAAATATACCAAAATTCATGATTTTTTATTCTCTACAAATAGACATCCACATTGATATAGTTTTAAGATAAAATATTTTTTTTTATATTTTCAGTTATCGTTATTCATAAGTGAATAAAAATGAATCATGTTTTTACTACAGTACATTCGTTATTCACTTATGAATAAAAACTATGATTAATTTTTTTTACAATTTAAGTATCATTCATATCTGAATACAGCATATAATAAACATATTATATTCATATTTAAATATTAGACGATGCATTCACTTGTAATATTACATAGTTTATTTACCTGCGAATATTAGATGATATATTCACCTATGAATATTAGATAATATTTTCATATCTGAATATTACGTAGTATTACATGGTATATCACATATGAATATTACATAGTATATTCACTTGTGAATATTAGATGATATATTCACTTATGAATATTACACAGTATATTCATATGATATATCCACTTATGAATATTAGATAATATTTTCATTTCTGAATATTACGTAGTATTACATGGTATATCACATGTGAATATTATATAGTATATTCATTTGTGAATATTAGATGATATATTCAATTACGAATATTACACAGTATATTCACATATGAATATTACAAGGTATTTTCACAAATATATATAATTTTTATATTTTATTCACATATGAATAACATACAGACTTGCATATTTGTTTTTTTTGTTTTAATAATCATATACTGATTCAGGTGAGAAAACATATTCATATATGAATATAACGTGGTAATTTAGTTTATGCATTTCATCAAACAGTTGGAGTGCATACAATTTAACTTTTTTAAAAATGTTAAAAACATGATACTTTGACTATTTAAATCTTACAAAATAGTAGATTGATAAAGAATTATATGAAAATTTTCAAAAAAAAAAAAACGATTTGATATTTTTCTAACCTCAATTTTGAAGTTTTATTTGATAATCGATGTTGAATAAATGATATGAAGTGAATTTTTTGTTGATTATCGATGATGTTGATCTAATGACGTTGGGAGTATAATTAATCGTAGATGTTGAAGATCTGATTGTATTCAAGCAGAATTGAAGGTTGGATTAAAAGAACCAAAAATGAATTTTTGTTGTTAACGGTTGAATCGTGTTGATAAATATGTTATTGACGAAGATTAATGATTGATTAGAACTGGATGATGTTGATGATCCAAATTTCTTCTCCAAAATTAGCATGATCTCAAATGAACCTGAACCTATATATATATTTTTAAAATTTTTTAGGTAAATAATGTTCTGAAAATAATAATTAAAAAATAATTTTTGGATTTTTCCTTTTATTTTGCATTTTAAAATTATTTTCAGATTTGGTCTCACGGTCTCACAAAATTATAATGGTCTCAAATGAACCTGAACCTATATATATATATATATATATATATATATATATATATATATATATATATATATATATATATATATATATAATTCTTATTATTATTATTAACTTATAATACTATAAAGTATAAGAGTTGAATTTTAAACTTTTAAAATTCTAGGGTTTGGAATTAAAGTATTCTAAAATGACTTTAGAAATTAAAATACTTAGAGGGCAAGTTTTGAAACTTTTCAAGTTCATAACCTATGAGTTTTAATGCGTCTTAAACAATTGATTTTTAATTTTCCATAACTTGAGGACAAGTTATGGAACACATCAAAGGCCATTAAGATCATCAAATAAAGTAACAAGCATGTCAAATAATGTTCATGATCTAGATTAAACTCATATCAAAAAGATAATTCAAATCAAACAAATTTCATGTAATTAGCATAACCATTTAAACTAATACAAAACATGAAACTTTGACAATTATCTTTTAAATCTGATTAAAATGATCATTACCACATCAAAAACCTGTTTATAAGTTCAAAAACACTTTAGGGTAATGATCCTAGTCCAATTCCAGCCTTAAAACTCGAAAATCTACACTCTGGAGCACCAACTCGTCGAGTGCATGAACGAACTCGGTGAGTTGGTATGATTTGTGAGGGGACTCAGCAAGTTCCCCAGTGGACTTGGGGAGTCCACTGTCCAGAAAGCAGAAAATTGGTTTTTGAAGCATTTGAAAGCAAGTAGCATCAAGTATATTGGAAAACAAGTCTAGGCTCTGATACTACTGAAGGGTTTTGAGCATTCTAACACTCCTATGGTGTAAATACAACCCTAGATGCTTTGGATCTACGTTTTCTCTAATATAAACGCAAACTTTCAAAATTCCAAAGCATCATCCTAACGAGCATACAATAGAGTATCTATACTAGAAAATTCTAGTTAGATGACATACCTTTAGTGTAGTTGCAAACCTTGAAGCTTTAAGAGCCTAGCACCAATAATGTTAATACCACAAATAGAACCACAAATCACCACCAACAATTGGAAGACTTGAGAGAATATTTCCTGCTTCACAAAATCAGATATTCTCTTCTAGGGATGAGCATATGGACCGGGGAACCGACCGGAACCGGAACCCGATGTAACCGGTCGGGCCGGGACCAGGATGTTATTTTTGTGGATTTTTGGAACCGGGAACCAGTAGGAACCTGAACCGGTAGAACCGGCAAAGACCGGTAGAATCGGCAAAAAACGGAACCGTATGATGCTATTTTTGAAGGACCGGTTCCAACATTTGAAGACACGACAAGAACTGGTTCGGTTCTTGATTTTGGCCGAAGCCGGTTCCCGGGCCGGGTCCGGTTTTGGCCGGTTCGGTCCTTTTGTTCATCCCTATTCTCTTCTAAAGTCTCTCTTGTGCCAATTTCATGAGCTAGGGGATCTCTTATATAGTGTGTCATGATTTTGGTTACACCATGCAAACCCTAATGTGCATGACTTTCCACATTCCATATGCTCCATGGGTTTTAACCTCCAGGGAGTATCCATGGGTCACTACATGGGTTTTGCCTAACATAGATCACTATGGATCACAAGCCCACTATATAAGAATGAATGATTTACAAAATCATTCCCCATATATTTAATTAGTCTTTTTTGATCACAAAATTAATTCTTGATCAATACTAATTAAATAATATGATTTCATATTAATATATTAGAACTTATAATATATTAATAAACCATAAATAACCTCTTCTCAAAAGTCCATCCTTACAAATTGTTCCGGTAAAGTGCAACCCAAATGGATCATGCTACTCTCGGATCAAGTACATACCAAATATAGTTATGGACTTAGACAGCTTATCCAACAGCAACATCCTGCATCAAACAGCAGAACCTCTACATCCTATTATCTGTCAATGGCCATTCATGGAATGGGAAATAGATATAGTGGGAAAATTATCAATAGCTCAAGGAGGAAAAGTCTTCATGTTGGTGATGACTGATTACTTCTAGAAATGGATTGAAGTTGAAGCCTTCATTCAGGTAAGAGACAAAGAGGTAGTCTCATTTATTAAACGTAGTATCTCGACCAGGTTCGGGATCTCGGCTGAAATCATATGCGACAATGGGTCCCAATACATAAGTAATAGGACAAGAGACTTTTGCACGAGTTGGGGAATCAAAATGATAATGTCCACTCCTGTTCATCCCCACACTAATGGTCAAGAAGAATCTAGCAATAAGATCATAGTAAACAACTTGAAGAAAAGGCTAGATAACAAGAAAGGAAGATGGGCAGAAGAGATTCCTTTCATCTTGTGGGTAGATAGGAAAACTTCCAATGTAGCCACATAAGACATGGTATTAAGGAAAACATTCCAAAACACCAATTAACCTAGTGTAGGTAAATTAGCTCCTAAGTGGGAACGACCGTATCTCATAGATGCCGAAGAAGGCAAAAGAGCATATTAGCTAGCAATACTAGAAGAAACATTTTTCCAATATCCTAGAATGTTATACATCTCAAAGCATAGTATATGTAAATAAGGTCGATTGATCTTCAGAAAAACCAAGGTGCACATGTTCTTTACTTAAACTTTTCATCATTAATTATTTTCTCCTCCAATACATTACTAACTTAAGCATCGGAGGGGCGTTAGCTAGACTAACGCCCACCCGTAGCTAACGTTCTCTATGCAGAACAACGTACAACTAAGGATCTCCATAAGTACTAATCCTGAAACATGAGGATCCTTGAGGTCGAAGATCCTGGAACACGAGGATCCTCAAGGTTGAAGATACCGAAATTTAAGGATCCCTAAGATCCTCAAACATAAGGATCCTCGAGGTTGAAAATCCTGAAACATAAGGATCTTGACGCACAAAGATCTCAACATCTTAACACTTGAAAAATTCCATTATATCAACGGTGTGATCTTTAAACTATTATATACTTAAGCTAGAGATCATCTCTCCTACGCTTAATGGTACTTAATGTCACACCCCAAAACCGGAACGGCGGAAACGTTCTGGGGTGGATGACGGCATGTCAAGTATCACAACATATGCAGTATAGTAATCAAAGTACAACAATCATTGCATTAATAGTAATAGTTTTACATGGTTTACATTACATGGAAACATTAAAGTAATACAAGTAGTAATATAGGTGTAGCTTGGTACTAAACTGTCTTCACCAAAAGCGCCTGAGATGTACCTGTCTATAGCTGACCTGAGAATACAAGTTATTTGAAAGCGAGTATCAGCATTTTTACAAATGCTGGTGAGTTCATAAGTATTTAGTGTCATTTTATCCAAATAACTTTATATAAGTAGTAGTAGTTTAGAATCAAGGGTGGATTAGAGTCCTTTCCAGAAAATCTTATATTTTCTTAAATAAAAGTAGTCTTCTACCAAGACCCGTCAGAGTTATGTGGTAAAAAGTAGTTTTCCCCTTAAACACTATCATTATCAAAATACGGGATTTGATTTTGAAGAAAGTAGGAGAATATCAGGGAAAATAACATATGCCTCAGCAGTGAAGACTACTGACTAAGGCAAAAGGAATTATAGACTCCAGGAGAGTATCGAATGAACGACATGCCTGGCTCAGTCTAACAAAAAGGAGACACAGACCCTAGACTGTATCAAATGAAAGATATAGCTAGCAAGGTCTAAAACAGTTAATACAGACCCTAGACAGTATCAAATGAAAGATACAGCTAGCACAGTCTAAAACAGTGGATATAGACCCTAGACAGTATCAAATGAAAGATACAGCTAGCACGGTCTAAAACAGTGAATACAGACCCCAGATAGTATCAATTTAATGATACGTCTAGTAAGGTCTAAAATAGTGAATACAGACCCTAGACAGTATCAATTTAATGATACATCTAGTAAGGTCTAAAAAGAGTGTAATTCTAGGTGTGTATACTCGAGGTGTGTATTTTCTAGGTGTGTATATTCGAGGTGTGTATTTCTAGGTGTGTTTTTCCAGCATACAGTGTTAAACGTCATTACCTTAAGGCCATGAATTATAAGGTAAGATGGAGATACTCGTAACCATACTAATCGACACTAGAGTACTTGACGCCCTGCAAGCGTCGATGTGAATATGACATTTGTCACCCCTTGGCTTGGTAGGTCGTGGACTGTAGCTAGCAGTCAGGGTGCGGGGGTGTCAATCCCATATAGATCTATACACACAATGTTCGCTCTTTCTACAAGAGACTCTGGTTACCAACTAGACAACGGAGAAGGCCATGTACTGAAGATGTATCCCAAATAGTGAATTCTGATGAAAGTGCTGGACTAGCAATAGAGACTCATAACTGAACCAACCGATGTGAAGACCCATATGTCTATACAAGTACACATGTTATATAACTGATGATCAAATGACCTTCAGATGGATATCCGATCCCACCAGACCACATCTCAACGAAGAAAAGGAAATAGGGCGAACTAGCCTTCCTAAGTCCTTTAATCATTATTTATATAACTATACAAGTACAAGCATACCTTTAACTAAGTGGAAGCGTATCGTGAAGTAGAAGCATGTTCTGAAGTAAAAGCGTATCGTGAAGTAAAAGCGTATCGTGAAGTAGAAGCGTATCGTGAAGTAGTAGCGTATCGTGAAGTAAAAGCGTATCGTGAAGTAGAAGCGTATCGTGAAGTAAAAGCATATCGTGAAGTAAAAGCGTATCGTGAAGTAGAAGCGTTAACAAGTATAAGTGAAGTAGAAGCGTTAGCAAGTTTAAGCATATCATGAAGTGAAACCGTTATCAATGTCACACCCCAAAACCAAGAACGACGGAAACGTTCTGGGGCGGAGGACGTCATGTACAGTATCACAACACAGTAAATGTAAATAAGCAAACAACATCATCCATTGCATTAAATATATAATTTTAATACAAGCGTGTTCTGTACAGTTTTAGACACCAAAAATATAATGTAAATCAAAATAATATGATGAGTCTTGAAGGCGCTCCATCTTCTCAAAAGCTGGCATCGGTACCTGTCTACTGATGACCTGAGAATACAAGTTATATTGATAGAGTTTATCAGCATTAAGCTGGTGAGTTCATAAGTATTTTAGTGTTGAGGTTTGTTATCAAAACGTTTGAACGTGTCTCAAGTATAAGTTTGTAAAATGTATGTAAGTGTTTGTAAAAGTTTGAATCTCTCAGAAAAACCTATATTTTCTATTAAAGTAGCCTTCTACGAAGGCTTAACTGTTTTGTATGCTCGTTTGTTGTAAAAGTGTGTAGTTTCCCAAGTGTAACTATCATTTATCAAATATAGTTTGTACATTAATGTTTAAGTGAGGTTATCACTAAAAATATGTAATGGGTAAATCATTGTAGTGCTGTAGTTTTGTATTATAGGAACTACTGCTGTACCAACTACCTTAAACTGGATTTATATTAAGGTATAATGTGATAATTGCACCATACTATCGACCGGTAACAACGACATACGAATGGTCGTAATAACGGAATGACGTTTGGCACCCGCAGACCTGCAGGTCCGGCTGTAGCTAGCAACAAGGTGTAGGATAGTCAATCCAGTATAGATCTATATGCAAACTCACGCTCTCCCTCCAAGAGAATTCTAGCTACAACTCGGGCCATGACATTTAAGGCATGCTCCGATCCAGTGGATCACAATTGCTATCGTATTCTTGTATATGAAATGTTTCTCGTTCTAGTATAGTTGTATATGTTCTCCTCCTAGTATAGTTGTATATGTTCTCTTTCTAGTATAGTTGTATACTTTCTCATCCTAGTATAGTTGTATATGTTCTCTTTCTAGTATAGTTGTATATCTTCTCATAGTAATGTAACGTATAGACTCATGAATGAACTGACTCATTGATCTAACAGTTGTAGTAGTATGATCCTGTGTTACCTCGATGGTAACTTACTAGTAATGTGTATAGTACGCATGAATATGGAAGTACTTTTATGTCTATATATGTATAATTGATATCTAACTAATATTGAAATGACCTTCGGATGGTCACCCGAAATCCCACCAGACCACATCCAAATCGAGAAAAAGGAAATAGGGCGGATGGCCTTCCTAAGCCCTTTAAACATTGCTTATATATCTATGCATATATGGGCATGCAATTTATAAGAAGTATAACAAAGTTTAAATAAAAGTATTTGGTAAGTAAAAAAGTTCGTAAAACATTTTGAAGTAAAGTAGTTTGATAAACAGTTTGAACAGTGATAAAATCATTGGTTTTCTAGTTATTAATCACATGTGATTAATGCAATCACATGTGATTGATTTCAATAACTATAAGCATTGAACTTGTATTCCCCCCCATAAAGTATTTAAAACATTTAAAAGTATTTCAAAGGTTAATTAAAGGGGGTATGAACTCACATGTGGTGAGTGGTTTGGATTGTAGTGTCGGATACCGTGCTAGGTGGCAAACGGAGACTTGTTCACACGCACGAGCCTAGTTATCATATAATAAGCATATATAGAACTATTTAGCCAAATAATAACTTAATGAAATAAGTTGGGACACTTAGGAACATGTAAACACTTTGTATAAGTGTTATAGGTCCTAATGGTTGCATCTAAGTTGCTACGGGACAAGGCTAAAGGGGTTTAATGTACCAAATGACCTTGTATATGAGCTTACCACCCAACAAACCCCACCTTTGGAGTTTACGGTCGTAAACCCTTGAGTTTACAGCCGTGAACTCTTGACTTGGTGGTTTTGGGTGTTTTAAAGTGTTAAATGAATTCTAGAATAAGCCTAGCATTGATGGTTTAATCCTTTAGGTAGTTTACGGCCTTAGAATGCTCCTTTGAGGAGTTTACGGCCTAAAGACCATATCCCCTAGAGTTTACGGCCGTAAAATCCTATGGGGTGGGTGTTTTAATTCATTCAAGCCTCTTGCACACAAAGGATAAATTCTAGACTTTTGTTTAAGGCTAAAGGGGACTTTTGGCACACTTTGGTGCCTTTACTTGGAGTTTACGGCCCAAGAGTATTTCTTGGTCGTAAACTCCCCTTTAGGGATGATTTTGATGTGATTTACTCCCCATTCAAGCTACAAGTAATAGAGGGTTATTGTCTTAAAGTCTTAGGAGTGTTTAGGGCACTTTAAGCCCTTGAAATTTGGTGTTTACGGTCCAAGAAACTCTTGGGCCATAAACTCCTAAAACTAGGTGTTCTTGATTGTGTTCTAGCCTTAAAAGATCATACATAATGTCCTTAACTAGCTACCTAACAAGGAAATGGGACGAGATAGCTCTTAGGCTTCGTTTTGGAGTTTACTCCCCAAGAACGTTCTTGGGCGGTAAATCCCGGATCTTACATATTTGACATGTAAACTATGTTATTAAGCATAAAGCAAGTAATAAAACACAACTAGGGAAGTGGACTCACGAATTGGGATGAAAACCCGAAGATCCGTGAGAGAGAAATTGGCTTTTCTCTAGTTGGAAATGTGAATAATGAATAATTCAGTTCAGAAATCTATTTATAGTCCTGAAATATTTTGGTAGAAAATATTTTATTCTGGAATTGGACTTTAACATGATGAAGTGTTGAAATGCTCAAGTTTCACAAACCCATGAGCATCCACTCTCCTGATATCTCCTTAAATGTAAACCCTAATGTACACAAACTTATTCGGAAAAGTCTGAAGTTCATTGAAACTGGACTAGCTTCTATTGAATAGTTAGTGTTCGTACAAAATGGAAATTTCGGGTTGTCACAATCAAGTAGGAGTTTAAAAACATGGAAGAAATCTTTGATGAAAACTTTGGAAAACCTTTATACGTAAGAAAATCATGACTTTGTATTTGTTGGTAAAATAAGCTTGAAAACCTTTAGAAATCCTTTGAAAACCTTTCATAAGAACATTTTGATAAAACCATATAAGTAAAGATTTGAACAAGTAAAGTCGTTTTGGAAAAACCCTTTTTACAGTATCATACTTGGCAAACAGTTGACAGTGTAAGAAATCCTTGTGCATCCGGGTTATCAATCACATGTGATTGAGATGATAACTAGCATGTTTAACTTGTATCCCCCCCACTAAAACATGTAAAACATTTAAAAGGTTCATTCAGGGGTATGAACTCACCTGATGTAAGTGGATCCGACGAAGGTGCCGGTTGGGTGCTCGGTGTCAAGTAAAGACTTGAACACACTTAGTGACCTATTTGTTGGATTAATGTCTAAGTCCATAACTATAATTGGTAAGACTTGACCCGACCCGACATGGTCCATTTGGGTTGCATACCATCATGCACTTGGATAGACTATAATGAGAGAAATAAGACACTTATGGTTATTAATATATTATAAGTTCTAGTATATTAATAATAAGAATAATAAGATTATTTAATTAGTATTGATCAAGAATTAATCTAGGATTAATTAAGTGATCAAAAGAAGACTAATTAAATATATGGGTTGATTGTGTAAATCATCCATACTTGTATAGTGGGCTAATGCTCCATGGATAATCAAGTTGGGCTAAAACCCATAGGATGGTCCATGGATGCTCCATGGTGTATTTGTACCCATGGATCATGGAAATGAAAGGCCATGTCAATTAGGGTTTACATGGTGTAACCCTAACTATATAAGCATCTTATTCTTGACCAAAATCGGTCACTAGTGTGTGAAGTAAAAGGGCTAGCCGATTTCATGAGTTGTAGAATTCTCTCAAGTTATTATAAGTGTTTTGGTGATTGTGATTCCATTTGAGGCTTCCACACTATTGGGGCTAGGCACTCAAGCTTCATGAAGACTTTCTACATCAAGAGGTATGTATTCTATCTTGTTACATTCATTGTTTTTTGTATGCTAGATTAGGATAATACCTTGGAAGTTCTTATTTGCATGTATAATAGAGAAAACATAGATCCAAGGTATTTAGGGTTGCATGTACACTTAGGAGTGTTAGAATGCTCAAAACCCAACAGTGGTATCAGAGTCACGGGTTGTTTTCTGTTATATTGATGCAAATATTTTATTTTCAAAGTTGAAAAAAAAAAGAAAAAAAAACATGAAGTGTGTCAAATTTTAAGATAATTACTTGTTCTTGTGAAAAACTAATTATTTGTAAAATTTGAATAATTTGCTTTATGAGTTGAATTAGGTCAAATTTAATAAAAGATAAAATAATATGATTATTTTATTAGTTTTAAAAGTTTGATCTAAAGAGTTTTATTTTTTGAAACCTCCATAAGTTATGGATATGAAAAGGTTTTAAAAAAAATTGATTCAAAGTTTTTATGGAGTTACAAAATTTGGTGTTAATGTTTTAAAGGATTCCATAACTTAAGAATAAGTTATGGATGACCAAAAGTTTTTTGTGTTACCTTGTTTTATGAGTGAATTTAGATTAATGAATAAAATTATGTGATAGTTGGTTTTAATCCAAATTAATCTAAGAATTGATTCTAAAATGTGTTTTTGTAACTTGTCCTCAAGTTATATGAAAAGTCACATTTAAGAATCATAAAACTCATAAAAATTGGCAAAGGTTACAAAAATGAAGAGTCTAGTTCTAATTAAATGGTTTTATGACTCCATAACTTGTCCTCAAGTTATGGAGGACCAAGAGTCTCTTCATTTAATAAAATAAAATAAAATAAAAAAAGGTGTAACATTAATTAATTCCATAAGTTATAAAATAAAGAAAAGTTAATTCTTTTATTAGTTTAAAGTCTTCCATAACTTGTCCTCAAGTTATGGAACTTGAAGAGTTTTTGGATTAAAACTACTTTAAACACATAAGTTATGGAATTAATTAGTTTTGAATAGTTTCAAAACTTGCCCTCAAGTTTTTGAATTTGTAAAGTTTTCTCTTATGAATACTTTAATTCCAAGTTAGCCCTTAGAATTTTAAAAGTTAAAATTCAACCCTTATACTTTATAATATTATAAGTTAATAATATATATATGTATAAGAGTAAAGTTAGTCTTACCGCTAGTACGCCTCATTCACGAAGCCGGTCTATAAGGTGGGTATAAGGTTGTTGCCTATAAAATGGCAACTTAATGGGTGTCCACTCTCTCCCACCACTTGCTTGACTGGTGGAGGGTCGTTAGCCGAACGGGTTTGACAGGACTATAATTGTCCCTTCATTAAAAGTATTAATGATAAATACTAAGTAACTAAACACTTATAAATACCCAATCTTAGTTACTTAGGAAAATGTGAATAAGGTGCTAATCCATGAAATTACACTTTGCACTTTGTTTAAGTTGGTTAGTGGAGCGTGTGTGGTTAACCGGCACACTAACTCGTATTTAACAAGGTAGGCAAAGGGTAACTTAATGTTTATCATAGTATCGGTGGAGCGTGTGAGGTTAACCGGCACATCGATTGAGGGGTAAACACTTAAGGGTACCAAGTAATTTGCATGGTTACTTCTCACCTTGTTTTGTGATCCTCGGCATCCCAGTCACAAAACCTGAAGGGCACACTCGAGATTGAAACATGCCATTGAACAGTTCAATGAATCTCAATAGATCTAGGAGTTTCAAAAGCAATTAAAACCTAATAATACATTTCGTTTATCTTGGTGGAAATTGGTGAATCGTCATTCACCTACCTTCAAATATTTTATAGCTTGGATTACGACATCCCTCTTCTAAGTTATAAAATAGTTTGTTGGGTCCTAGCCTTAATATTTCATATTGGGTGTTATATTAAAGACTTAAGATCAATTATCTTGAATATCTCCCAAAAGATGTCTGGTTTAGACATTTATGATCTTCCCAAATATCTTAAAACAAGCTTTCCTAAATGAAGATGATGTCCCTTGGAAATCATACTTCTTTCACCTCCTTCAATTATTCTCCCTAACCCACAAGTTCAAGGTCACTCAAGTCCTATTGGCAAGGCAAGGTCTAGGTGTGATCACATCTTGGAGATGTTGTCACATATTGACAAGCCGGGAGAGTTGGGTGTCAAAGTCCAGAGAAAGTTGGTGGTTCAATCACTTTCTAAGGTCACATAGTGAGTTCCTTTGGGAAACCTATGAAACAGACTATGACAAGACCCTTAATGATCTTATCTATTTGTTAAGATCAACTTCCTTAAAACTTGATGGACATTGACAATAGTGACACAGGAAATCCAGGAAAGTATTCTCTTCCCAATGGAAAGGGATCGGCCATAGTCAACTCGGTTGACCAAATGGTAAAGAGAAAAGCTAAGTCTATGATAGTCCCGTGTACCATTATCAAAGGCTCCATATGTTTATATTGCCAAAGGAAGGGGCATTGGTTGCGAAGCTGCCAAATTTACCTAAGGATGTTAAAGTCAATAAGTTTGACTCTACTTCAGGTAAATTCCACTATCTAACTCTGCTAAGTTTCTATTCTGAGATTCTTGATACATGATGTGACTAGGTCACATGGTGATGTTTTAAGAATCAAAGAAAAGTAAAGGAACTTAAAGAAAGAATATGTTGAATCTGATCGCGTAGATGGATTTCTATCGCATAGTTTGAAGATCGGATTCTTGAGCTACTTCTTAGGAGTTATGAGATATTGCTTAGGAATAGATAACAACAAGTTTTCATATGGATTGTAAGGATAAGTTTTTCCGCAATGTTTTAAAATAAAAGAAAATTTTTTGATTTTATTTATTTTAAAATATCCTTACAATGCCATTTGAGGAAAAATTGTTGCTTATATGATTCCATTAATAGCAAGAGTGGAGATATGAAATTGATTCTTTCATTTGTGGTAATGTCTAAATTTACCAAATAAGGAAAGATTCTCATCACCCAAGTTTCAAGTGGACCGGAACTTGGAATCATGGAAGTTGTACAGCATGATGAATGAGAACTTTCAAGTATTGGAAAATTAAGACTAATTACTTATTCACATGGATGTGTGAGTCAAGTAATGGACTAAGGGATCGAGTACATAGTCTTGTGCACTGGTCAAGTCCACCACAAAAGATCGATAAGATTATTCGTCATAATTTACAAAAGCTCAGTAAATATGATTATACTTACAAGCTTAAGTGTAACTCTGAGACATTGGAAAAAGGTTCCAATATATGACAGAGCGAATAATAAGAATCAAATTAGGCAGAAGGATAAAAATTTCTCAAATCTGAAAAGATGGGAGAGTACTTTCGTATCAGTTTTGTGATCATCTTAATGATTTAGAGACCTTATCACAATTCATCCTCTAAGAGCCTTCTTATAGCTATGAAGAGGAACTTGAATTGTTGAAGTGGTTAAATCAACAAGATGATTCATACTTCGTTCTAAAAACAATTCTTAGAGTTATACTCAAAGATTGTAACTTGAGTGACATGTCTTAAAAAAGGTTTCAAACTCTTGTACATTTGAAATTGGTAAGTTGTGATGTTTTGGATAAAACAAAGACCAACTAAGGCCAATTGTGTGAAGTGTTTGTCTTTATTAGAATCCACACTATCTCTTGGATGTTTGACAAGGGCGTCTTATATGTCAAGAGGACAATGGGAGTCTTAAAGGTCTTGAAAGTCTTAAGAACTAATCAAGAATAAACCTGAAGTTCTTCACTAGCACACGACTTGAGGTTTATAACCTATCGTGTTGACATATTCTGTGCCCATTCCAGTTAAAGTTGGCTTTGCATATGAGTTCTTAGAGTTCTCAATTTGTTGCACAACAACTTGGAAGCAATGGCAGGCCCTTAAGCTGCCAGGTGGCAAGAAGTTAAGATTGAGTTCAGCCCATATGAGATTGGATTTGTCATTACCCTTGCCCTGTGATTAAGGTTTTGACAATTCACATGGATAAGAACACATACACCATTAAATCTAAGTGTCATAAGGTTTCTCTCCGATTCATGAAAATGATGGTGAGGAAACACTTTCACTAAGTAGATTTTAGCTAGATAGCAATTGTGGTTTACCGGCACACTAACCTGGACTTGTGAGAAGTGGCAAAAAGGTCTAACCATTATGATTACGGCATACCTCTTCATAATTGTTTAGACACACAAGTGTGATATCTAAGGGAAGGTGTATGTTTTTGATAAAGTCTTATCAAAGCAATCTAGTATCAGAAATCTGAACTTTGGTAGAAAGTCAGCTAATTTCTGAGTACATGTCAAAGCTAGTGGGAGCATAAGTGTTATGCTAATAATCATCATGTTAGTGGGAGCATGATAATTATGATAAGTATTGCAAGTTAGCAATGTTAATTATAGAAAACAAAAGTTTCAATTGGGAAAAAGTTGTTTTGCTATAATTAAGGGAGAGAAAATTATACTTCATCTCAAATCTATAAAATTACATCGTGAGGTTTTAATCATTTAGTCAAGGATATATATGAAATTCATGTTGGAATGGCTCAACATAAGGAAATTCTATATATGGGTCCATTATTTGCGTTCTAAAATTCGATTATGATTACGGCATCCCTTTTCATAATCTGAATTATGAGAACTTGGCAAATAGAAATGGAAATGTTATAGCAAAAGACTGGTTTAGTCTTTATGTGAGACATCATGAATCGTGTCCCATATGCTTTGGATATATGATCGATTACATGTGCTATATTCATCCTTTCTAAAATTTTCCAAATGCATGGGGCGTTAAGAAGGGAAAAGGTTTAGAACTGGATATGACTAAAAGGATTAAACAATTGTCGACGATAATCTAAGGTTTACCAAAGATTGGTTGCTCAAGGACAGTCGGAAGTATAGTGATAATTCTAGAAGGATTATATTGACATAATCTGTAAGGAGGCAACTCTTTTTCAGATGTGATAGTCAAAATGAATCTGGAAATGTTTCAAAGTTAGTATTTTCAATCTGTGTAAGATTAAAGGGAACTTAATGCATGAAGGATGTTTCCAAAGGAGTTGATCTCCTTTGGAATGCTCTGTAATGTTTGTTGTCAAGTCTTTATGACTTTGTGCATAATCATTACAAGAGGATCAATGCATATAAGTTTAGAATGTAACAGATTTCAGTAAATTGCATGAATTTGGAATTCTTGCATTTGCAGTAAGGATTTGGGAGTGTGAAAAGAGAATCATTGAAGTTATGTTCAATTGATCTAATTCACAAAGTAAAGATCATAGACAAACATAGTATGCATACTTGGTGTGTGGCATGACTAGTGTTTTGAAAAAACATAGTGTACATGCTAGGAGCATGGGACAACTATTGTTTTAAATTCAAGAATAAAGTTGATAGTTGAAAAAGTATACAATGAATAATGTGTAATCATATGGTGATAAATAAAAGGTGTTTTATTTATGTTCATAGGGTTTGATACCATATTGGATTCAGTTATTATTGTGTTTCACTTTGCATGTTTTGACTTCCCGAATAAACTAGGTTATTCTTCCGGAATGACTAAGTTATTCAAACCATCCACAGTCGGTCATATGTTGGAAGTAGATATGAATTAAGACTGTCATGGGTTGGCTTGTAGAGGTCTAAGGTGTTGGACAAAGGGCTACAACACTCATGAGTGCTCATAAGTTCTGAGTATTGGATTCAACCCGCGCTCATTGGAATCACTTCATGGATTTTATCATGAGTGATCATGAGACGATAATATCTTATATTCTTCAAACCTAGAGATATGAGTTATTA
This sequence comes from Lactuca sativa, assembly GCF_002870075.4. NCBI lineage: Eukaryota > Viridiplantae > Streptophyta > Magnoliopsida > Asterales > Asteraceae > Lactuca > Lactuca sativa. The sequence goes on along the minus strand of NC_056627.2, from coordinate 87,088,514 downwards.
CTATGAGTTGATAGTACATTGATTGCACGAAAACGCATTTCGTAACTCGGTGCTATAAAACGTGCCTTTGTGTATGATTCAACAAGTAGTAGAACAAGCCATATGAGTCGAAGTTTATCCATTCCTTTTACCTTCGGGATAAAAGCGATATCTGTGGGCCCCTCGATGATTTGATGATGACAAATGGAAGTGCCCGGCCGGGCCAGGACTGATTTGATTTGTTCAATTAGTCAGTCGTCATAAATCGGAAATCGGGAAACAACAAATGGACAGAGAGAATGATTATAATCCATGTCTCAGTCCATATGATATCTAGAATGGAGGAATATATGATCCCTTATCTAATGGACAAGTCATTGACAAAGGTCAGAGTTCATCTACAAGGTCAGAGTTCGACAAAAGCTTTTGAGAGCTATGATTGCCAGTTGGTTCCTAAAGTCATACGCAATAATAGTTTTAGACTTATCCAAGTGGGAGACTGTTGGATTAATTTCTAAGTCCATAACTATAATTGGTAAGACTTGACCCAACCCGGCATGGTCCATTTGGGTTGCATACCATCATGCACTTGGATAGACTATAATGAGAGAAATAAGACACTTATGGTTATTAATATATTATAAGTTCTAGTATATTAATAATAAGAATAATAAGATTATTTAATTAGTATTGATCAAGAATTAATCTAGGATTAATTAAGTGATCAAAAGAAGACTAATTAAATATATGGGTTGATTGTGTAAATCATCCATACTTGTATAGTGGGCTAATGCTCCATGGATAATCAAGTTGGGCTAAAAGCCATAGGATGGTCCATGGATGCTCCATGGTGTATTTGTACCCATGGATCATGGAAATGAAAGGCCATGTCAATTAGGGTTTACATGGTGTAACCCTAACTATATAAGCATCTTATTCTTGACCAAAATCGGTCACTAGTGTGTGAAGTAAAAGGGCTAGCCGATTTCATGAGTTGTAGAATTCTCTCAAGTTATTCTAAGTGTTTTGGTGATTGTGATTCCATTTGAGGCTTCCACACTATTGGGGCTAGGCACTCAAGCTTCATGAAGACTTTCTACATCAAGAGGTATGTATTCTATCTTGTTACATTCATTGTTTTTGTATGCTAGATTAGGATAATACCTTGGAAGTTCTTATTTGCATGTATAATAGAGAAAACATAGATCCAAGGTATTTAGGGTTGCATGTACACTTAGGAGTGTTAGAATGCTCAAAACCCAACACTATTAACATATGATAATGTATGTTCAGATACAATTAGTAAATATAATAATAATTAAACACGTATACGCATCTTAAAGTGCGGAAAACACTTTGGTTAGGTGCTTGGAGTGTCCCGGGTAACATTTAAGGGTGTGTATGACTTGGATAAGGAGTTTACTCTTCAAAAGTAAACTCTTTATAGAGTTCACGGCCCTAAGACCATACCCCCATTAGTTTACGGTCGTAAACTCATGGTGAGGGTGTTCTAGGATGCTAAAAGGTCTCATATCACTTGTAGATTTATGCTAGGTCCAAATATAATGCATATGAAGGGGTTTATAGCTTTAAATGGACCATTTGAGGAGTTTACGGCCCTAAACAAGGAGTTTACGGCTGTAAGCTCCTATATACTCATTCCTTTGGTGTATTAGGGTCTTAAATGGTAGGAAATAAAGTTCTATGCATTTTCCAAGTCAAATGAAGGAGTTAGGGCATCATTTGGACACTTAATGGGAGTTTACGGCCCATGGACCAATTCTGTCAGGGTTTACGGCTGTAAACTCCTATTCCCTTGGATTAATTGAAGTTTAAAGCCTTTACTTCAATGGGGTTTGCTTCTAGACATTTTCCAAGGCCATAGGAGGTGTTTGAGGGCATTTCTAACACTTGAAATTGAGTTTACTCCCCATGAAGGGGAGTTTACGGCCCAAGCATGTTCTTGGGCAGTAAACTCAAGTTTACTCCCCAAAAGTCTAGTTCAAGGTGTTCTAAGCTCGTATATGCAAGTCTACAAGTCATATCTAAGCCTTAGGGGCAATTTGGAGGGGTTTTGGGGCATAAAAATCCCATTTAGGGGTGTTTACGGTCCAAGAGTGTTCTTGGGCCGTAAACACCTACTCTTGCCCCTATTTGATTCCTTGAACACAAATTTGCATGTTAGTTAAGCTATACAACAAGTTAGGGTAGATGGCTTACTCGTTTGGGGCTAGAAACGGGCGTTTTTGGCTCGAAAATAGGTTGTAGAGAGAGAGAGAGTGTAGAGAGAGGGTGAAAAGGGTGGAAATGAAGTCCACTTCCCCTTATATAGGGGTTTGAGTTGGGGCTCAGTGGAAATCTACCCGATACTGCCGTTAAACGGGGCTTTTTGGTCGTACCCGATTTAGTGGTCGTATTTTGACTTGGTTGAAACTAAAATTTTTCAAGGGAAAAATTGTGGTGTTTCTAATTTATTTCAACCCTCATAAAGTCATTTACAAAAGTCCCAAATTAATTAGCCAGTCCAAAACTTAACGGACAGTTAAATAAAACGAGGCTTATTAACGGAACGAGGGGTTAAAAATGACGGAATAAATTTCAGGTTGTCACATCATCCCCCCTTTAGAGGGAATTTCGTCCCGAAATTCAGGTTTAGGCAAGGAAGTAGGTATGAATGACCGAGTAAAGGCAGGAGGGTACTTCCTATTCGGTTTGCCTTGCACTCCCAAGTGATCTCTGGCCTGTGCCTGTCACTCCAACAAACCTTCACCTATGGGATGCGGATTCCTTCTCGTGTAGTTAGCGATTTCCTACAGGTATGTCTACGAATTTAGAGTTCTCAATGGTTTCTATCAAGATGAGTGGGATACGAAGAGTGGTGTCGGGCACGGACTGATCAAGTCTAGAAACTTGTGGAATTTCCGAAAGTAGTAGTGGTCTGATGAGGGTTGGACCAATCTCCGTAAAGGATCTCGGATGGTCCAAAGCTCTCAGAAGGGTAGAGCTTTTCAGTACTCAGAACATAGTGTACTTCTATGGCAAGATCATCACTGGCGTGATCGCCATTCCGAAGTTCCTAACGTTCTCTCTCATACTGGAAGTGTAATCCTTCAGGTTGGTTCTTAGGAAGCTCGGGTTGTCCTTGGTTTCGCGTTTCTTGTCAATTGGCTTTTAGGGATTTTCTAGATCATCGGATGGGTTGTGTGTCTACGGTATCTTTTTGTTGTAGAGTGTCTATCTCAATCTTGTGCAAAATGAACCTACACTTCTGATTCTTGAGATATTTCTAATGGAAACCCTCAGGGTCGGGGAGATAGGGTTTCACCAGACAAGTGTTGGACTATCTCAGGAGGAGGTTCTACTATTTCTGCATGAGATAGTATTTGTGGAACACCTTATAGTCCAATGAATCTTGTACGACATGCCCTAATTTCTAAGGCATTAGTTTATTTTAGTGCGGAAAGTGCGTGCTCCTGTATAACCCATCGACTAACACCTAGACTGGTTTCAAGTCTATAATCTCCTCGGGATCTGGGTTATAAGGCATAACGCAACCTACTTTCGCACTTTATTCTAGTATTCTTGGTTGCGGAGGTTATCCTGTGGTTCTCGGTATCCTAGTGTTCACTTCGGAGAATGAAGTCTATCGTCTACAGGGTGATGACGCTTTCCTCCCTGTGAGGGGTAGAGGATCCTAGGCACTACTCGTCTGTAACGGGGTGGACGAAGTGCCTGAGTAGTTCGAACATCTTCTGCAACTACTCTTACGAAGGTTCTGAGTTTTATCGATCTAGGTCACATCTAGTGAGTATAGGGTTCCATCACTCGGAACTTTAATCTCCTCATCCACTCTTCTCAACGTTTAATTCACCGCAGCTCTCGGATTTCTGGGATATTCGCTGCGATGCTTAATTCGGGGGATTAAGCGTGAATGGATGGTCGTAGTCAATGTCCTTGACTCTTACGACTCAGATTTCTTTACCAACCGAGGGTTTAGCTACTATGTTGGCTTAACTGGGATGACAAAAAATTTCGGATTTGTGGTCTTTATAGTAGCTCAACCCGCAGTGGTTCTCTTGAATCTACCTCCTATTCTATGGAATAGGACGAATGGTTTTACTATGAGGTTCGTGGTAGAGATCATACTCGGCTTTAACCACTAATACTTGGTGTATGCGAGCCATATATATAATTGAGGTCGGCAGGATGTTCAGTTGTGCGGCTCCATCCCAGAACCACAACCCAACGAGGAACAGGGAGTAGAGAGGAAGCACACATCTTAAATATTTTTGATCTCAATTATATACCACCCATACGCATATACTCAGTTACATTGGTCAGTCCCATGAGTTCTATCCTCTTGATTCACGAACCTTATTGCGAGGTGCGAAGGGTCTTTCTGGGTTTCTACTGAGTATGCTTCGGGTGGTTATCGCCTTCTGGAATATCTGTAGTGTCTTTCACTTCGGTTTCTATCTGTCTAAGAAGGGTTGGTTAACAGCGCGCGGTACCCCTCTCCTGGGTACTTCGGAAGGTTCGAGGTGAAGGATGACTGACGGATCGCATTAATCTTTAGTATTTTCATTATGTTTAGGTTCGGAAGAACCTTAATTTTCCGAAATGGCCACGGAGAAAGTTCTTTTTACACATCACTAGGGATTTACACATGGTTGCACTACGTCAAACCATGATTGATAGAGTCGTCGAAGTTGGCACACTTCAATATGATACAATAGGAGGGTCGATAGAGTCATGTGCCGAATGAGCACAAGAGTTCTAGGCGTCTCGGGTTTCGTCCCGTGTATCACTATCGCGGATACTTGGACCGATAGAGCCGACGCAGAACTGTAGAGGGTCCTGAATGTTTCTGAGTAGAGTACCTTTTCGTGAATGGATTCTCACAAGGCATTTCTATAATCGCCTAACATATAATAGTCATGTATAATTAATGTGGGGAGGACTGTTGACTGAGCGACTCCGCCTTAAATCCACAACCAAATGAGGAACAGGAAATGAGGCGACATTCACTCACTCTAGGTCTATCCATCTCAATTATAAATGGTCGTAACGTATATACTTAGCCATTATAGTTTTACCTAATGAAATTTTTAAATTTTATAACTGTGCTGCGACTTTCGCCTTAATGGGGAAAATAATTACATTTGAATTAGCCTTTTTAATGTTTCCGGTTAACTATCTGAGATTGAGAGACGTACCAAAAATCTACCGGGTTCCTTGATGCTTCTCCCTACGCATTACGGTCAGACTCCTCCTGAGTCATTGTTGTTTCCTTTAGTTTGGATAGTTCTTCTTGAAGTGTCCAATCTCACCACATAGACAGCAAACTGGATTGGCCACCACATCGGTGGTTGATGTAATAAACTCAACCGGGGTTCTGCAAACGCGAGCAGTATGCCCCTTCATGTTGCACCTAGCACAAAAGAGTTCCCGGCATATACCATGATGATGGTAGCTACACTTTCCGTAGTGGGGAAGGCTTCCTAGGTATGGTCTTCTGGAGGTCAGGATGGGAGGGCTGGCATGGGTATTGACTATCTCAGCTCGTTGCCCTTCGGAAGGTCCTTGAGCCGAGTACTTCCTTCCTCGATCTTGAGTTTTCTCTTTAGTGGAGTTGGCTGAGGTTCTTGGGTGGCTGCGCACACAGGGTTTGGTTGCTGCTGTCTACTACTAGGATCGGAATTCCCGATAGGGCTCTTGCTAACATTGACGTTGTTAGCATTCAGTTGAGTCATGGCAGCTGCAACGGCTGCCAGGACTGCAGTCTGGAAAGTAGCTCCATCGAGTAGGAGAGTAGGTTTCTTGCTAGGGATTGGTTACGCTTGCTCGGAGGCATGGTTTTCCTATACGGAATGGAACTCAAGCGGATGAGAGACGATGGTTAACCCTGTACATATTTGTCCTTACTGTATTAGGCATAAATTTTCCCGTGCCTCAGATATTGGTTGTCTGTGTGTCGACCTACATCCCTATGATGTAGTGCTGGTATTCAAGGTAGGAGTGTGAGTATCAAAAAAGGCCATAAAATGGGAGTCGTTCCTACTAAGTTAGCTTTATACTGGGAAAGGTTTCACTCTCCGGCCTGGAAAGATTTGAGAACAGTTCGGAACGAACACCACGGGAAGAGAGGCTCATGAAGGCTTATGGCTAACCATTCTCAATAGAGGTGTGGGGATCCGCTCTAATCGAGTTACTGGCAACGGGAAAAAGCGATTTTTACCTAACACATAGCGTGAGTAGTGTAACCACTAACTCACTAAATTGTATTATTTTATGGGTGTATTAGTGTGACGAATCGTGAGGAGAAGACACTTCTTGGGTTCCATGTACTAGCTCCCTCTGTCTACCTCGTAGGGTTGACTGGGACCGGCGGTGGTTTCCTTCGGGTAGTTACCTAGGATTCTTTTCTCGTGAATACATATTGAATTTCTACTCCGCCTTACTTCCGAATCCGACTCTAGGTGTCATCACTTCATGATGGATGACTGGAAATCTCGGAAGTTTAGGCGAATCTTTCACCGATGTCCCTAAAAGATATAGGCACTTGGTGATTTCAATAGTCTCGACCTAGTTCATTTATTTCCGAACTGGAAATCTTCTTAATGAACCTCTTTTGGGTCTGAATCAACTCTTCTGCCGAGTACTAAAGTGGATAGGGTTTTCTACAGGGTTCGTGCGATAATGGAAATGTCTAAAGAATCCTAAAAGATTATTAACATTTCACTGGATGATCCATATCGAGTCCTGCTACGATTACACAGGGTACACAAATCATATATAGCTTAGATCGAATAGGCCTTCGAATATGTGATACTACTCGATATCCACATCCAAACAAGGAAAAGGAAGTAGAGCGAAACCACACATTCTTAGCCTATGGGATCCTTATTATATATAACCTTGGGAGTATACTCTCTGTAATTGTAGGTATATCAATAAGGATCTTTTTAGTTCTTCACACAAGGTTGTCTATGGATCCTAAAATACCCCTATGGTATTTTAATTTCTTGTTTGTTTCTTATCTTCTGAATTTGATTCTGGGATTAATGTGAGTCTATTTAGTATTCAAAAATACTCCCATAGTATTTTAAACTTTATGTTTGGCTCTAGCATTCCTAGTTGGTAAGTTTCAGACCTGTTGCAACACCACTATCACTCCCAATCACACGTTGATCGCATCTCGAATAAATATAGTTGATCAGGTTACATTTATTCCAGCTTATGATTACATAACTGCCTAGGTTTGACGGTAATTCTCAACATCTAAAGACTTTTATTCTTGTTCTTCTTGTGATACTTGTGTTCGAGTGTTTAGATTCTGGATGTTCTTATACTTTGGTAAAATATGGTTATATTTTAAAGTATAATTCTTGGTCAGAGTGTTTTATCCCTATGTATTTATAGGTTGTATATCCTTTATGAATTGATATACTTAGCTCACTATAAACAATGCTCTGATACCAATCTGTCACACCCCAAAACCGGAACGGCGGAAACATTCTGGGGTGGATGACGTCATGTCAATTATCACAACATATGCAGTATAGTAATCAAAGTACAACAATCATTGCATTAATAGTAATAGTTTTACATGGTTTACATTACATGGAAACATTAAAGTAATACAAGTCGTAATATAGGTGCAGCTTGGTACTAAACTGTCTTCACCAAAAGCGCCTGAGATGTACCTATCTATAGCTGACCTGAGAATACAAGTTATTTGAAAGCGAGTATCAACATTTTGACAAATTCTGGTGAGTTCATAAGTATTTAGTGTCATTTTATCCAAATAACTTTATATAAGTAATAGTAGTTTAGAATCAAGGGTACATTAGAGTCCTTTCTAGAAAATCCTATATTTTCTTAAATAAAAGTAGTCTTCTACCAAGACCCGTCAGAGTTATGTGGTAAAAAGTAGTTTTCCCCTTAAACACTATCATTATCAAAATACGGGATTTGATTTTGAAGAAAGTAGGAGAATATCAGGGAAAATAACATATGCCTCAACAGTGAAGACTGCTGACTAAGGCAAAAGGAATTATAGACTCCAAGAGAGTATCGAATGAACGACACGCCTGGCTCAGTCTAAGAAAAAGGAGACACAGACCCCAGACTTTATCAAATGAAAGATACAGATAGCAAGGTCTAAAACAATGAATACAGACCCTAGACAGTATCAAATGAAAGATACAGCTAGCACGGTCTAAAACAGTGGATACAGACCCTAGACAGTATCAAATGAAAGATACAGCTAGCACGGTCTAAAACAGTGAATACAGACCCCAGACAATATCAATTTTATGATATGTCTAGTAAGGTCTAAAAGAGTGAATACAGACCCTAGACAGTATCAATTTAATGATATGTCTAGTAAGGTCTAAAAAGAGTGTAATTCTAGGTGTGTATACTCGAGGTGTGTATTTTCTAGGTGTGTATATTCGAGGTGTGTATTTCTAGGTTTGTTTTTCCAGCATACAGTGTTAAACGTCATTACCTTAAGGCCATGAATTATAAGGTAAGATGGAGATACTCGTAACCCTACTAATCGACACTAGAGTACTTGATGCCCTGCAAGCGTCGATGTGAATATGACATTTGTCACCCCTTGGCTTGGTAGGCCGTGGACTATAGCTAGCAGTCAGGGTGCCGGGGTGTCAATCCCGTATAGATCTATACACACAATGTCCGCTCTCTCTACAAGAGACTCTGGTTACCAACTATACAACGGAGAAGGCCGTGTCCTGAATATGTATCCCAAATAGTGAATTCTGATGAAAGTGTTGGACTAGTAATAGAGACTCATAACTGAACCGACCGATGTGAAGACCCATATGTCTATACAAGTACACATGTTATATAACTGATGAGCAAACGACCTTTGGATGGATATCCGATCCCACCAGACCACATCTCAACGAAGAAAAGGAAATAGGGCGAACTAGCCTTCCTAAGTCCTTTAATCATTATTTATATAACTATACAAGTACAAGCATACCTTTAACTAAGTGTAAGCGCATCGTGAAGTAGAAGCGTGTTGTTAAGTAAAAGCGTATCGTGAAGTAGAAGCGTATCGTGAAGTAGAAGCGTATCGTGAAGTAAAAGCATATCGTGAAGTAAAAGCGTATCGTGAAGTAGAAGCGTATCGTGAAGTAGAAGCGTATCATGAAGTAAAAGCATATCGTGAAGTAAAAGCGTATCATGAATTAAAAGCGTATCGTGAAGTAGAAGCTTATCGTGAAGTAGAAGCGTTAACAAGTATAAGTGAAGTAGAAGCATTAGCAAGTTTAAGCGTATCATGAAGTGAAACCGTTATCAAGTAGGAGTTTAAAAACATGGAAGAAATCTTTGATGAAAACTTTGGAAAACCTTTATACGTAGGAAAATCATGACTTTGTATTCATTTGTAAAATAAGTTGGAAAAACTTTAGAAATCCTTTGAAAACCTTTCGTAAGCACATTTTGATAAAACCATATAAGTAAAGATTTGAACAAGTAAAGTCGTTTTGGAAAAACCCTTTTTACAGTATCATACTTGGCAAACAGTTGACAGTGTAACAAATCCTTGTGCATGCGGGTTATCAATCACATGTGATTGATATGATAACTAGCATGTTTAACTTGTATTCCCCCCACTAAAACATGTAAAACATTTAATAGGTTCATTCAGGGGTATGAACTCACCTGATGTAAGTGGATCCGACGAAGGTGCCGGTTGGGTGCTCGGTGTCAAGTAAAGACTTGAACACACTTAGTGACCTATTAACATATGATAACGTATGTTTACATACAATTAATAAATATAATAATAATTAAACACGTATACGCATCCTAAAGTGTGGAAAACACTTTGGTTAAGTGCTTGGAGTGTCCCGGTGTCACACCCCGAAAACCGAAGTCGGAAACATTTTCGGGGTTGACTCCATTTTGAGTATCAAATCCAATGCACATAGTAAGTAAAGTAAAACAACCATTACATTACATATAGAAAAGTTTACATTTGTTTCAAAAAGTAAGTTGTACAGTTGTGATACATTGTATATATAAACAAAATGAGACAAGTCTTCTGTGCACACCGTCTTCGAACGAAAGGATCTTCGGGTACCTGTCTAACGCTGACCTGAGAATACAAGCGGTTTGAAAATCAGCATAACGCTGGTGAGTTCATAAGCGATTTTGTTTTGTGAAAAATGTACAAGTTTCTTTTCCGTTTTCTGCAAATGTTACACACACCAAGAAAATCCCATATTTTCTTAAAAGGTTAGTTATTGATTCCCAAAACGTAATATAAAGTTGTACACTGAAAACATGTTTACTCTTATGAAATGTAAGTTATCTGGTTTGTTACACTTTTCTGGTTATGTACAAATGTTCCCAGGAAAATCCCATATTTTCCTGAATGTTGGTTACCAAATGTTAAAGATGTATTCTGAAAACCTGGTTATCTTGTGAAATGTATTAGTTTTAAGACGTATATAAAACTAACATTTACAAAGTAAATTAATTACTTTATTTATTATTACTATTATGTAAATCTATGTTATCCTAATTGCGAGTTCCATAACCATACAATAGACTAGGTATGGCAATAAGTAGTCCACATCACCTTATGACTTTCGTCACCCTTGAACCATTTCGGTTCGGCTGTAGCTAGCAGCCAGGTGTGGGGTAGTCAGCCCCGTATAGATCTATACGCTCAAGTCACGCTCCCTATCTAAGAGATTCTGGTTACGGGGGCGGTCCTCCAGTCGCGTATCTCTGTGGAGTGTTCGCTGAGGACGTGTCTCCAATTATATAGGACTAACAAATTTACTAGTAATATTACGATAATCCTCCAATCGCGTATCTCTGTGGAGTGTTGCCGAGGACAAAACAGTGTACAAAGTTTTATGTTCAAAGGTTCTAAAGTTATGCTTTTTAACTGATAAAAAAAATGTGGAAACCATTTGTGAAATAATAAACATAACAGCATATAAATAATTTCACAAATAATGTATATGATTACCCTGCAAGTTTCAAACGGTTATCGGTTGTGAATATCAGTATTAAAAGCATATAAGTTTTGAAACATACACATGTAAAACAAGTTTTAAGTACAAGTAATCCCTTGTACTTTGCTTGTATTCCCCCGTGAAAACATTCAAAACCATTGAAAAAGGGTAGGGGTATAAACTCACCAGACGAGAAGACGCAACTGTTTCGGACACTAAACGTTGGTTCGGGGCTTGATTACATGCGAGGTTCCTATGTAATATGTAATAATATCCAAATGTATCTAACTAGATTTAAAAATACTAATTAGATGGAATATTATACTCCAATGAGCTAAAACACTTCAAAACGAGTGTTTGGAGTGACCCGGGTGACATCTATGGACGTGTAATGATGTGTGGGACTTGGGAATTGAGTTTACTCTTCAAGAGTAAACTCCTTAGGGAGTTTTTGGCCACATACAGCATACGCACATGAGTTCACGGCCGTGAACTCATGTTTGGGTTTTTTGGAGTGCTAAATGGCTTGATTACTCATGGGAAATGATGGGATGGATTTTTCTAAAGCCTAGGAACGGATTGAAATTGGATGAATATCATTTATGGGAGTTCACGACAGTAAACATGGAGTTTACGCCCATAAACTCCTTCCATGCTCAAAACTTAATTCATTTGGTGAGGCTAGGACAATCACATGTGATTCCACCTATTTTTCCAAGCCTTGGTATGAGTTTTGGGCATCATTTGACACATTTTTATGTGTTTACGGCCCTGGAACTATTTCTTGGGAAGCTTTGACCGTAAACTCGTAAATGGAGGGTGTTTGTCATGTTTAAGGTCCCCAAACTAATTTTAGATGATTCTAGGATTTATTCCAAGGCTATTGGTGTAGTTATATGGCTTTTAAACATGTTTAAATGAGTTTACTCCCCATGAATGAGGAGTTTATGGCCCAAGCATGTTCCTTGGCTGTAAAATCTTATTTGCTCCTCAAAATTCATGTTTAGGGTGTTCTAAGTCCGGATTTGTAAGCCATAACGTCGTATCTAAGTCCCAATGTTGGTTTGGAGGGGTTAAATTGCTCAAAAACCCATGTTTTTATGTGTTTACGGCCCAAGCATGCTCCTTGGCTGTAAACACATGTTCCAGGTCCAAATTGATAAATTAAACATGAATTTGAAGGCCTAAGAGGTTAAACAACAAGTTGGGAATGTTACCTCAAAGATTTGGAGCCTTAATTCAATGTTGTGGACCTTGAATCTTTGGTTGAGGAGAGAGGTTAGAGAGAGAGTAGTGAGTTGAAGAAAAAGCTTCAAATGGAAGTTTAGAACACTTTAAATAGTGTTCGGGATTTGGACACGATGGAATTCTACTTGATACCGGCATTAGACGGGGCTTTTGGTCACACCCGACCAAGTTGCCATAACCCGATATGGCTGATTCTATAAATGTTCCGATTACTAAAACAGGGTGTTAGAATGAGTTCTAAATGCACTAGGACACCCATTAAGTCATTTTCAGAAATCTCTAATTTAATGACTTAATTAAATGGCTAAATCGGAAATGAATTTGAAAACGATGATTGGTTAACTGAAATGGATTACGAAAAGGGTTACAAGCAATGATACGAAATTTCGGGTTGTTACATTATCCCCCCCGTTAGAGGGAATTTCGTCCCAAAATTCAAAATTAAGATAAAAGTCAAGATACAAATCATGGATCTGGAAAGAGATGCGGATACTTCTGTTTCATCGAGTCTTCACGCTCCCAAGTGAACTCCGGTCCCCGCTTGGCATTCCAGCGGACCTTCACTAACGGGATGCGGCTTTGCTTTGTACGTTTGACTTCTCGATCCATGATTTCGATCGGTTCCTCCACAAAGTTGAGGTTTTCATTGATCTCGATCTCGTCTAAAGGAATCACTGGGGTTTCATCGGATAGGCACTTCTTGAGATTTGAAACATGGAAGACGGGATGAATATTACTGAGCTCATGGGGTAAACGAAGTTTATAGGCTACCGGACCGATCCTGGCGAGGATCTCGAAGGGTCCAATGTACCTAGGGTTAAGTTTCCCACACTTTCTGAAGCGTACCGTGCCTTTTCAGGGCGAGACTTTCATCAGGACACGGTCTCCAACCTGAAATTCCAGAGGTTTCCGACGATTATCAGCGTAACTGTTTTGGCTATCTCGTGAAGCTTTCAATCGTTCCCGGATTTGGATGATCTTCTCAGTGGTTTCGCGGATAATTTCAGGACTCGACTCTTGGCTAGCTGTGTATCCCCCACTTCGGCCGAACATAGAGGGGATCTGCACTTACGATCATAGAGGGCTTCAAACGGGGCAGCCCTGATGCTGGTGTGGTAACTGTTATTGTACGAGAACTCGATCAAAGGTAAATGTGTGTCCCACGACTTTCCAAAGTCAATGACACATGCCCTATGTAACACCGTAAATTTTCAAAATAATTTTTCTTTTTCAAAATCACATACTGTATCACATCACAAATCAAGATCCATAATCAATACTGTTTTCAAAAACAAATCCCAAGATCTCTACACATAATAAACTCCATCGGTGTGTGTGTACGTGTCAAGCCGTCGCCTTCCCACGGTCCTCGCTGGTACCTGAGACATCAAACACAACAACTATAAGCATAAATGCTTAGTGAGTTCCCCAAAATACCACATACCACAAATACGCCACTCAAGGCTAAACCCGACCCTCTGGTCTAGATGTCTCGGCGGGACCCTGCAGTCCCGCAGCTCGTCGGACCCTCCGGTCCAGTCACAGCTCATTGGGCACTCCGGCCCGGTCAGAATCGTTGGGCCCTCCGGCTCGGTCAAAATAACCATACAACATACAAATAACACATAGCACAAAATCTCTAAGACAACACATAATCTCATAGCACATAAGTGTTGGATAAGGTGTCTAAGTCCATAACTTATTTGGTATATACTTGACCCGACCGGCATGGTCCATTTGGGTTGCATCTCATCCAAACTATTATGGATAATTTTATGAGAGTTATACACATATGTTTATTAATATATTATGAGTTATAATATATTAATATGAAGTTACGTTATTTAATTAGTTTTAGTCTTAAATTAATTATGGATTAATTTAGAGATTAAAAGGAATACTAATTAAATTATGGGCTATTTGTTTTATATAGTGTGGGCTAATACTCATTTGTTAATGGGCTAGGCTTATGTGGAAGTCCATGGATGATCCATGGAGCTTTTAACCCATGGATCCTTGGAATAGGAAAAGACATGGGTTATTAGGGTTTCACCCTAACCATGCATACTATATAAGCATGCTTATGGAGCATGAAAGAGAGCCTAAGATAGCCTAAGAGAAAGCTAGTGTTCTAGTGTGTGTGTGCATGTGTGTGGCCGAAAATACAAGAGTGTGTATACTCTCTCAAAGTTTTCCAAGAGTTTGTGGTGTTTGTGATTCCATTTGAGGCATTCACACTATTGGTGCTTGGCCCTCAAACTCCTAAGAACCCAACACAACAAAGGTATGTAATCTCTTCTAACTCTTTTATGTTGAAATGTTCCCCATGCCATGTTAGATAGGTTATAAACCTTGGAAAATTATTATTTTGCATGTATTTAGACAAACATAGATCCAAGGTTTATTAGGGTTGCATGCACACTTAGGAAGTGTTAGATTGCTCAAAACCCAACAGTGGTATCAGAGCCTAGGCTTGCTTGTTTGATACTTGATGCAAAATAGTGAAAAAAGTCGAAATCGTTGCTGTCTGCATGCTAGACTCGCCGAGTCCATTGGGGGGACTCGCCGAGTCCAAGGCAAACTTCAACCTACTCGACGAGTCCGTTCGTGCACTCGGCGAGTAGGATCGAAAGAATGCAGAATCTCGACTTTTGCTGCTGGAAATGGACTGGAAACATTACCCTAAATTGTTTTGGTGTTGTAAAACTTATTTTAGTTGGTGTAATGGTTGTTCTAATCCATTTACAATAGCATATATCAAAAATCCATGATTTTATGTGTTCATATAACTCTTGAATTTTTGATGATCATGTTCATGTTCTTATGAATTTAGAAAATGATAGGAATTATTTGCTGAATTGTTTAGAATTAATTCTTAATCATTTATGTGTTTTAATGGAGTCCATAATTTGTCCTCAAGTTATGGATTACCAAAGGTCACTTTCATTTAACACACACTTAAAACACATAAGTTACATGAAAATGAAGAGTCTTCATTTTTATGAACCTTTAATTCATAAGTTATGAAATGAAGAGTTTTGCAAAGTTACAAAACTTGTCCTCAAGTTTTGGAATTTGTAAAGTTTCACACACTTTAATAAACTTTAATTCCAAACCTTAGAGTTTTAATAGTTAAAATTCAACCCTTATACTATTTATAACATTAATGGTTAATTATTATATATATGTATAAGAATAAGTCGTTTTACCGTTAGTAGGCCTCATTCACGAAGCCGGTCTATAAGGTGGGTATAAGGTTGTTGCCTATAAAATGGCGACTTAATGGGTGTATACTCTCACCCACCGCTTGCTTGATCGGTGGAGGGTCGTTAGCCGAACGGGTAGAACAACGACTTTAAATCCTCATTAAAAGTATAATGAATCTTATAAAATAACTAAACTCTTTTAATTCCCAATCTTAGTTATTTTAGGAAAATGTGAACATGGTGCTAATCCATGGAATTCACACTTTGTACCTTACCAAGTCGTTAGTGGAGCGTGTGTGGTTAACCGGCACACTAATTAGACTAGTAAGGATCACGAAGGGTAACTTAATGTTGTCATAGATCAATGGAGCGTGTGTGGTTAACCGGCACATTGATTAGGTGATAATATTAGGAGTACCAAGTGAGTTAGCATGGTTATTCACACCTTGTTTTGTGATCCTCGGCATCCCAGTCACAAAACTTGAAGGGCACAATCGAGATTGAAACATGCCATTGAAAAGTTCAATGAATCTCAAAAGAATCTAGGAATTTCAAATCCAATTAAACCTAATTAATCATTTCGTTTTCATGGTGGAAATTGGTGAATCGTCATTCGCCTACCTTTCAAATATATTATTACTTAGATTACGGCATCCCTCTTCTAAGTGTAATATATTGTGATTGGATCCTAGCCTTAATATTACATTTGGGTGTCTTATTAAGGATCCTAAATATCTAATCTAAACTTACTTTCTTCTTTCAGATGTCTTCCAAACCTAATGCTTCAGGCTCTAACCCAACTGGTTCTTTCTCTCTCATGAATCTTTGTGGGAGGGTCATCTTTGATGGTTCCAACTTCATGGATTGGATTAGGAACATCAGGATGGTTACTCGTTACGAGGACAAGGAATATGTCCTCGATAAGGAGTTAAAAGAACTTGATGAGTCTACTGCTACTCCTGAGGAGATCGCTGAATTCAGGACTCATGAGAGAGATGCTACTAAGGTGGCATGTATCATGATGGCCACGATGACAGCCGAGCTCCAAAAGTCATATGAAGATTTCTACCCTTTTGAGATGCACCAAGACTTGATGGAAAGGTACCATCAGAGTGCTCGTCAGGAGCGGTATGAAATAATCTCCTCCATAATAACTACCCGCATGAAGGACGGTGAATCCGTCACGGGCCACATGCAAAAGATGCAAAGGTATGTGGACCGTTTGCTGAAGCTGAATGTTAACATCCCCGAGGAGTTAGCAATTGACATCATTTTGCACTCCTTGCCTTCTTGTTATGATCATTTTCGAATGACATATCATATGAACAAGGAGGAAGTTACCCTCAGCAAGCTTCAAGGACTCTTGAAGACCGCTGAAACCGGTCTTAAGGGTAAAGCGGTTGTTACCTCTACTACTCCTACTCCAACTTCTACCCCTGTTTTAGCTATTGGGCAAGGCAAAGGGAAAAAGTGGAAGCACCCTTCGAAGGGTACCAAGGGAAAGTCTCTTGAAGGCTCCTCATCCAAGACTAAGAACGGTTCTGTCACTCCTTCTGCCATTCCAAAGGATGCTGAATGCTTTTATTGCCATGAAAAGGCACACTGGAAGCGAAACTGCCCTAAGTACTTGCAGGATCTAAAGGATGGGAAAGTGAAACCCACCTATGCAGGTATTTACACTATATTGTCTAATTACTCAACATATTCTAATTCTTGGGTGCTTGATACAGGATGTGGTATTCACATATGTTCTGATTTGCAGGGCCTAAGAAGAAGTGAGGATGTGGAGCACGGGAAGATAAACTTAATCATGGGGAATAGGAAGGCTTCACCTGTTTCCAAGATTGGAGTTTATACTTTGTTGCTTAATAATGGGTTAAAATTAGATTTGAATAAATGTGTATACTCGTCTGAAATGGCGAGGAATATTATTTCTTTTCATGCTTTGTACAAAAAAGGTTTTACCTTTTCGTTTGATAATGAATGTGGTGGTATTAATGCTTTCTTTAATAATGTATTTTATTTTAAAGCATTACCTTGTGATGGCGTGTATGAAACTGTGTCGATTGTAGACAACTTAGGAAATAATGTGTTGTATATTGATTCTTCTACTAGCCTAGATAAAGCATCATTGTGGCATTGTCGTCTTGGACATGTAAACAAGAAACGCATAGACCAACTCCAAAAGAGTGGAGTCTTGGAATCATTTGACCTCAAATCAGATGATAGTTGTGAATCTTGTCTACTTGGAAAAATGACAAAATCACCCTTCACTGGAACTTGTGAGAGGGGTGAAGGTTTGTTGGACCTAATACATACTGATGTATGTGGGCCATTCAAAACCGCCACAAGGGACGCTAATCGGTATTATGTGACTTTTATTGATGATTATAGTAGATATGGGAATGTCTACTTGATCAAACACAAGTCCGAAACCTTTGAAAGGTTTAAGGAATTCAAACAGGAAGTAGAAAATCAATTGGGCAGGAACATTAAGATGCTTCGATCCGATCGAGGTGGTGAGTATCTTAGTACCGAGTTCCTTGACTATCTTAAGGAGTGTGGGATTGTCTCACAATTGACTCCTCCCAGGACACCACAGCTGAATGGTGTAGCTGAGAGGCGTAATCGTACCTTGTTGGACATGGTTCGCTCTATGATGAGTCGAGTTTCGTTACCAATCTCTTTTTGGGGGTATGCCTTAGAGACTGCCGCCCATATCCTTAATCTAGTCCCTACAAAGAAGGTTACCAAAACACCTCATGAGATGTGGACTGGGAAGGTTCCCAATTTGGACCACATCAAAATTTGGGGTTGCGAAGCCTTCGTGAGGCGTGAAACTCATGATAAGCTTGAACCCCGAAGTGAAAGGTGTATTTTCATCGGCTACCCACAGAAATCCTTCGGTTACCTTTTCTACAGACCCAGTGAGAATGTGGTCTTTGTAGCACGAAGAGGGATCTTTCGCGAGAAAGAATTTATAAGCCAAGGAGACAGTGGGAGGCAGATTGATCTTGAAGAAATTCAAGAATCAATTGGTGAAGGAACCTCAGACACTAGCAATCAACCTGAGGTAGAAACTCCTGTTGATCCAGCTGACGAGTCTGTACCTCCGAGACGTTCCACACGGGTTAGGAACACACCTTCGTTTTATTATGGTTTTCATATTACTACGGAAGGTGATACGTTTATTAGTGATAGTACACTAGTAAATTTGGATGAACCTAGCAGTGTTAAGGAAGCCATGGCAGGCCCGGAGTCTGCTAAATGGAAGGAGGCTATGGACAGCGAGATACAGTCCATGTATGACAATCAAGTTTGGAACTTGGTTGACAATGTACCAGGCCGTAAAACAGTCGGGTGCAAATGGATCTTCAAAAAGAAGACCGACATGGAAGGAAAAGTGCATACTTATAAGGCTCGACTGGTTGCGAAGGGTTTTACTCAAACTCAAGGTATTGATTATGATGAAACCTTCTCGCCGGTGGCCAAGATTAAGTCTATTAGGGTTATGTTAGCCATTGCAGCATTTCATGATTATGAAATATGGCAAATGGATGTCAAAACCGCTTTCCTTAATGGAAAGTTGGCTGAGGATGTGTACATGAATCAGCCAGAGGGTTTTGTCAATGCAGAGCACCCTAATAGAGTATGCAAGCTTAAGAAATCCATTTATGGATTAAAACAAGCATCTCGTAGCTGGAATCTTTGTTTTGATGAGAAGGTAAAAGAGTTTGGCTGCTTGAGAAGCGAAGATGAGTCTTGCGTGTATGTCAGAGCTAGTGGGAGTATAGTTAGCTTCTTGGTACTGTATGTGGATGACATACTACTCATAGGAAATGACATCCCAACCTTGCAGGAGGTTAAGTCCTGGCTTGGGAAGTGCTTTGCTATGAAGGACCTAGGGGAGGCTACCTATATCCTAGGGATAAGGATATTAAGAGAAAGGAGTAGAAGACTAATTGGACTTAGTCAGAGTATCTACTTGGATAAGGTGTTGAAAAGGTTCAACATGGAGAATTCCAAGAAAGGAGATTTACCGATCCAAAGCAATACCAAACTGAGTAAGACTCAGAGTCCGAGTACAGAGGCTGAGATAGCTGAGATGAGCCAATTACCATATGCTTCCGCAGTTGGCTCGATCATGTATGCTATGACTTGTACCCGTCCTGATGTGGCATTTGCTTTGAGCATGGTCAGCAGGTATCAGGGGAACCCTGGCAAGGCTCATTGGACCGCGGTAAAGAACATTCTCAAGTACCTGCGGAGGACTAAGGATTGGGTCCTTACCCTTGGTGGCAGTGATGACTTGAGAATATTAGGGTATAGTGATGCTGGTTTTCAGACTGATAGGGATAATTTCCGCTCTCAGTCGGGCTGGATCTTTACCTTAAATGGAGGGGCAATTTCTTGGAAGAGTTCCAAGCAGGAGACGGTGGCTGATTCGACTTGTGAATCAGAGTATATAGCAGCGAGTGAAGCAGCGAAGGAGGCGATATGGCTAAAGAACTTCATCGGAGACCTTGGAGTTGTACCAGCTATTAAGGAACCTATAGAGATTTTCTGTGACAACAATGCTGCGGTTATCTTAGCCAAGGAACCAAGAGATCATGGCAGATCCCGACACATTGACAGAAAATATCACTTCATAAGGTACAAGATTGAAGAAGGACTCCTTGTGACAAGGAGGATATCGTCAGATGAGAATCCTGCAGATCCCCTTACGAAGGGACTGACGAGGGTTAAGCATTTTCAGCATGCGAGACGCATCGGGCTGAGGGACGATATTAGTTTTACAGATTAGATAGTTTTCCTGAAACTTGTAAAATGTAATCGACATTTGATGATGAATAAAATTTGTGATTTATTTATGAGTAAAGTGTTACTATCATTGTCAATTATTTACTATTGTTTCAGTTTTGCATGTTTTGACTTCCAGAATAATTAATTTGTTCAAACCTCCACAATCGATCATACGTCGGAAGTAGGTATGAATCAAGATTGTCATGAATTGGGTTTGTAGATGCCTTAAAGGTGTTTAGGCATGGCAATGGTTGCTGCAACATTCATGAGTACTCATAAGTTATGAGTATTGGTATAAACCCACGCTCACTTGTATCACTTCATGGAATTTATCTCGAGTGATCGTGAGACGATAACATCATATAAATCTTTAAACCTAGAGATATGAGTTGTTACCTATGAGTTGGTTGTGCATTGATTGCACGTAAACGCATCAGTAACTTGATGTTATAAAACGTGCCTTTGTGTACAATTCAATAAGTAGTAGAACAAGCATATCAATCGAAGTTTATCTGTTCCTTCTAGAAATAGAAGCGATATCCGGGCCCCTCGATGATTTTGTGTTGACCCATATACCAGGCCTGGTCAGAACTAAACCGATGTGTTCAGTGAAGTTCTTCGTCAAACAAATCGGATAATCGAGAAACAACTGCTAGACAATAAGCAAGACATAGTTCCATGTGTTTGTCCGGCTGATATCATGAGAACAGAGGATTATGTGATCACTTATCTAAAATGGCGCTTCATAGTTCGACAGAGTCTTCATTGTTCGAGGGAGTTTTCGAGAGCTACGATTGTTGGTTGGTTCCTGAAGTTATAGGCAAATATAGTTATTAGACTTATCCAAGTGGGAGTCTGTTGGATAAGGTGTCTAAGTCCATAACTTATTTGGTATATACTTGACCCGACCGGCATGGTCCATTTGGGTTGCATCTCATCCAAACTATTATGGATAATTTTATGAGAGTTATACACATATGTTTATTAATATATTATGAGTTATAATATATTAATATGAAGTTACGTTATTTAATTAGTTTTAGTCTTAAATTAATTATGGATTAATTTAGAGATTAAAAGGAATACTAATTAAATTATGGGCTATTTGTTTTATATAGTGTGGGCTAATACTCATTTGTTAATGGGCTAGGCTTATGTGGAAGTCCATGGATGATCCATGGAGCTTTTAACCCATGGATCCTTGGAATAGGAAAAGACATGGGTTATTAGGGTTTCACCCTAACCATGCATACTATATAAGCATGCTTATGGAGCATGAAAGAGAGCCTAAGATAGCCTAAGAGAAAGCTAGTGTTCTAGTGTGTGTGTGCATGTGTGTGGCCGAAAATACAAGAGTGTGTATACTCTCTCAAAGTTTTCCAAGAGTTTGTGGTGTTTGTGATTCCATTTGAGGCATTCACACTATTGGTGCTTGGCCCTCAAACTCCTAAGAACCCAACACAACAAAGGTATGTAATCTCTTCTAACTCTTTTATGTTGAAATGTTCCCCATGCCATGTTAGATAGGTTATAAACCTTGGAAAATTATTATTTTGCATGTATTTAGACAAACATAGATCCAAGGTTTATTAGGGTTGCATGCACACTTAGGAAGTGTTAGATTGCTCAAAACCCAACAATAAGACCCTCTGGTCAACTCGAAATACCACTCAACGTAATGTATAGTGAGAAGACTCACCTCGCGTGTCTCGGTAACTCATGAATCTCTTAACCACTAGTGCTCGATCTCTGGAGCTATCGTCCTCCTACAACACAAGCGTATTTCTACTTAATACTACTTGACTCTGGCTGACTAATACCACGAAGTCAAACCAGTCAACACTTGTCAACGGTCAATGGTCAACCCGACTCGCCGAGTCTGGCGTGGACTCGCCGAGTTCCTACGGGAACCCGATCCCTCTGAATCTCTTCCGACTCACCAAGTCACTCACCCGAATCGGTTACTCAACCCCTGGTTCATAATCGTTGAACAACCCGCACCAACTCGCCGAGTCTGGGGAATGGACTCGGCGAGTTCATTCCATGCACAACTCCAAACGACCTTTTGAGGTCAGATCCGCTTCACTAACTCATAGATCCAGTCTCCTTAAGCTTATTGACCACATAAAGTCCAAGTCTTGATGCTCATCAAGCATTGAATAGCTCATGAATGGTGTTTTAGCCTCAAATACATTCATCCCAAGCCGAAACCTCCATGGATGCATATAAAGGTTTGGTAATGAGGTGCTCTGGACCTCTATGGGTCCAGATCCAGGGCCTTAACTCGCTAAGGGGCCATGAGGACACTAGATCTAGCCACAAATGGGTTCAAAAGCCCTAAATCTACATGAACATCACAATAACAGAGAATGATTCGAGATTGTACCTCAGGTGTGATGTTCTGGACCTCAAATCTTCAAGAATCCACCCCTCTCTTGCTTCCTCTTGGCTAGATCTCCTCTTTCCTTGCTAGACAACAACTCCAAGATCAATAATGGCTCCTTCCATCACTTGAATCACTCAATTGCTCTAGGGTTTTACTCTGGGGATTGATGAGTGCAAATGACGGCCATAAGGCCCTTTAAATATGCCTCAAACCCGAGAAATTAGGGTTTCATTAAATAGCATGGACTCGCCGACTCCAGACGCGAACCCGCGTCAAAATCCGTGATCATACTCGGCGAGTCTATGCTCCAACTCGCCGAGTCTCCTCACAAATTACCAAAATAAATAAAT